>NC_143048.1:48425000-48427500 GCF_057628025.1 Oncorhynchus mykiss | reverse complement strand
TCCTATACAGTATCAACAGTATGTTACCTCCTCCTATACAGTATCAACAGTATGTTACCTCCTCCTATACAGTATCAACAGTATGTTACCTCCTCCTATACAGTATGTTACCTCCTCCTATACAGTATGTTACCTCCTCCTATACAGTATCAACAGTATGTTACCTCCTCCTATACAGTATCAACAGTATGTTACCTCCTCCTATACAGTATGTTATCTCCTCCGATACAGTATGTTACCTCCTCCTATACAGTATGTTACCTCCTCCTATACAGTATCAACAGTATGTTACCTCCTCCTATACAGTATCAGCAGTATGTTACCTCCTCCTATACAGTATGTTACCTCCTCCTATACAGTATCAGCAGTATGTTACCTCCTCCTATACAGTATCAGCAGTATGTTACCTCCTCCTATACAGTATCAACAGTATGTTACCTCCTCCTATACAGAATCAACAGTATGTTACCTCCTCCTATACAGTATCAACAGTATGTTACCTCCTCCTATACAGTATCAACAGTATGTTACCTCCTCCTATACAGTATCAACAGTATGTTACCTCCTCCTATACAGTATGTTACCTCCTCCTATACAGTATGTTACCTCCTCCTATACAGTATCAACAGTATGTTACCTCCTCCTATACAGTATGTTATCTCCTCCTATACAGTATCAACAGTATGTTACCTCCTCCTATACAGTATCAACAGTATGTTACCTCCTCCTATACAGTATCAACAGTATGTTACCTCCTCCTATACAGTATCAACAGTATGTTACCTCCTCCTATACAGTATCAACAGTATGTTACCTCCTCCTATACAGTATGTTACCTCCTCCTATACAGTATGTTACCTCCTCCTATACAGTATCAACAGTATGTTACCTCCTCCTATACAGTATCAACAGTATGTTACCTCCTCCTATACAGTATGTTATCTCCTCCGATACAGTATGTTACCTCCTCCTATACAGTATGTTACCTCCTCCTATACAGTATCAACAGTATGTTACCTCCTCCTATACAGTATCAGCAGTATGTTACCTCCTCCTATACAGTATGTTACCTCCTCCTATACAGTATCAGCAGTATGTTACCTCCTCCTATACAGTATCAGCAGTATGTTACCTCCTCCTATACAGTATCAACAGTATGTTACCTCCTCCTATACAGAATCAACAGTATGTTACCTCCTCCTATACAGTATGTTACCTCCTCCTATACAGTATCAACAGTATGTTACCTCCTCCTATACAGTATGTTACCTCCTCCTATACAGTATGTTACCTCCTCCTATACAGTATCAGCAGTATGTTATCTCCTCCTATACAGTATCAGCAGTATGTTACCCTCCTCCTATACAGTATGTTATCTCCTCCTATACAGTATCAGCAGTGTGTGGTATCTCCTCCTATACAGTATCAACAGTATGTTACCTCCTCCTATACAGTATCAACAGTATGTTACCTCCTCCTATACAGTATGTTACCTCCTCCTATACAGTATGTTACCTCCTCCTATACAGTATCAACAGTATGTCATCTCCTCCTATACAGTATCAACAGTATGTTACCTCCTCCTATACAGTATCAGCAGTATGGTACCTCCTCCTATACAGTATGTTACCTCCTCCTATACAGAATCAACAGTATGTTACCTCCTCCTATACAGTATCAGCAGTATGTTACCTCCTCCTATACAGTATGTTACCTCCTCCTATACAGTATGTTACCTCCTCCTATACAGTATCAGCAGTATGTTACCTCCTCCTATACAATATGTTACCTCCTCCTATACAGTATCAGCAGTATGTTACCTCCTCCTATACAGTATCAGCAGTATGTTACCTCCTCCTATACAGTATCAGCAGTATGTTACCTCCTCCTTTACAGTATCAACTGACTAAGTCTCAGCTGCCAGTAGAGATGCCTGTAGGTCAGAAGGTTAATGTGTTGTTTGTCCTCCATCAGCCTTAAGGCATAAAACACAACCGTACAGATTAGCATCAGTTCCTTATCAGCTGAGTCGTAATTGTGTTTGTGCTTATGTGTGTGTGTGTGTGTTTGTGTGTGTGTGTGTGTGTGTGTGTGTGATTGTGTGTGTGTGTGTACAAAACCCTGCCGCATTAGTTATTACTTTACCGGCAACATTGAGGCTTCTACGCGTCAATTTTCTAGGGGAAGCCAATAGATTATAGAGCTGGCTTCACTGGGGAAACTGGCTTCACAGGGGAAACTGTGAATCAGCCAATAGAGTATAGAGCTGGCTTCACTGGGGAAACTGGCTTCACAGGGGAAACTGTGTATCAGCCAATAGAGTATAGAGCTGGCTTCACTGGGGAAACTGGCTTCACAGGGGAAACTGTGAATCAGCCAATAGAGTATAGAGCTGGCTTCACTGGGGAAGCTGGCTTCACAGGGGAAACTGTGAATCAGCCAATAGAGTATAGAGCTGGCTTCACTTGGGAAACTGGCTTCACAGGGGAAACTGTGAAAC
>NC_143048.1:48370000-48420000 GCF_057628025.1 Oncorhynchus mykiss | reverse complement strand
AATAATGTACTCTACTATCTAATAATAATGTAGTAGTGTCTAATAATGATGTAATAATGTACTACTATCTAATAATAATGTAATAATGCACTACTCTCTAATAATAATGTACTACTCTATAATAATAATGTAATAATGTACTACTATCTAATAATAATTTACTAGTATCTAATAATGATGTACTACTATTTAATAAGAATGTACTACTATATGATAATGATGTACTACTATCTAATAATAATGTAATAATGTACTACTATATAACAAGAATGTACTCCTATCTAATAATAATGTACTATTATCTAATAATGATGTAATAATGTACTGCTATCTAATAATAATGTAATAATGCACTACTCTCTAATAATAATGTACTACTCTATAATAATAATGTAAAAATGTACTACTATCTAATAATAATGTACTACTATCTAATAATAATGTACTACTATCTAATAAAAATGTACTAGTATCTAATAATAATGTACTACTATCTAATAATAATGTACTGCTATCTAATAATAATGTACTGCTATCTAATAATAATGTACTGCTATCTAATAATAATGTACTGCTATCTAATAATAATGTACTACTATCTAATAATAATATAGTAGTATCTAATAATAATGTAATAATGTACTCTACTATCTAATAATAATGTACTGCTATCTAATAATAATGTACTGCTATCTAATAATAATGTACTGCTATCTAATAATAATGTACTACTATCTAATAATAATATAGTAGTATCTAATAATAATGTAATAATGTACTCTACTATCTAATAATAATGTACTGCTATCTAATAATAATGTACTACTATCTAATAATAATGTACTGCTATCTAATAATAATGTACTGCTATCTAATAATAATGTACTACTATCTAATAATAATATAGTAGTATCTAATAATAATGTAATAATGTACTCTACTATCTAATAATAATGTACTGCTATCTAATAATAATGTACTACTATCTAATAATAATATAGTAGTATCTAATAATAATGTAATAATGTACTACTATCTAATAATAATGTACTGCTATCTAATAATAATGTACTGCTATCTAATAATAATGTACTGCTATCTAATAATAATGTACTACTATCTAATAATAATGTACTGCTATCTAATAATAATGTAATAATGTACTACTATCTAATAATAATGTACTACTATATAATAATAATGTACTGCTATCTAATAATAATGTACTGCTATCTAATAATAATGTACTGCTATCTAATAATAATGTACTACTATCTAATAATAATGTACTGCTATCTAATAATAATGTAATAATGTACTACTATCTAATAATAATGTACTGCTATCTAATAATAATGTAATAATGTACTACTATCTAATAATAATGTACTACTATATAATAATAATGTACTGCTATCTAATAATAATGTACTGCTATCTAATAATAATGTACTACTATCTAATAATAATGTACTGCTATCTAATAATAATGTAATAATGTACTACTATCTAATAATAATGTAATACTATCTAATAATAATGTACTGCTATCGAATAATAATGTACTACTATATAATAATAATGTACTGCTATCTAATAATAATGTACTACTATCTAATAATAATGTACTGCTATCTAATAATAATGTACTACTATCTAATAATAATGTACTGCTATCTAATAATAATGTACTGCTATCTAATAATAATGTACTACTATATAATAATAATAATGTCCTACTATCTAATAATGATGTAATAATGTACTAGTATCTAATAATGATGTAATAATGTACTGCTATCTAATAATAATGTAATAATGTACTACTATCTAATAATAATGTACTGCTATCGAATAATAATGTACTACTATATAATAATAATGTACTGCTATCTAATAATAATGTACTGCTATCTAATAATAATGTACTACTATCTAATAATAATGTACTGCTATCTAATAATAATGTACTGCTATCTAATAATAATGTACTGCTATCTAATAATGATGTAATAATGTACTAGTATCTAATAATGATGTAATAATGTACTGCTATCTAATAATAATGTACTACTATCTAATAATGATGTACTACTATCTAATAATAATGTACTACTATCTAATAATAATGTACTGCTATCTAATAATAATGTACTGCTATCTAATAATAATGTAATAATGTACTGCTATCTAATAATAATGTACTGCTATCTAATAATAATGTAATAATGTACTGCTATCTAATAATAATGTACTGCTATCTAATAATAATGTAATAAGCTACTACTATATAATAATAATGTACTGCTATATAATAATAATAATGTCCTACTATCTAATAATGATGTAATAATGTACTAGTATCTAATAATGATGTAATAATGTACTGCTATCTAATAATAATGTACTACTATCTAATAATAATGTACTACTATCTAATAATAATGTACTGCTATCTAATAATAATGTACTACTATCTAATAATAATGTACTGCTATCTAATAATAATGTACTGCTATCTAATAATAATGTACTACTATATAATAATAATAATGTCCTACTATCTAATAATGATGTAATAATGTACTAGTATCTAATAATGATGTAATAATGTACTGCTATCTAATAATAATGTAATAATGTACTACTATCTAATAATAATGTACTGCTATCTAATAATAATTATGTACTACTATCTAATAATGATGTATTAATGTACTACTATCTAATAATCATGTACTACTATATAATAATAATGTACAACTATATAATAATGGTGTAATAATAACTACTATCTAATAATAATGTACTACTATATAATAATGATGTACTACTATATAATAATAATGTAATAATGTACTACTATCTAATAATAATGTACTACTATATAATAATAATGTACCACTATCTAATAATGATGTAATAATGTACTAGTATCTAATAATGATGTACTACTATCTAATAATAATGTACTATTATCTAATAATGATGTAATAATGTACTACTATCTAATAATAATGTAATAATGTACTGCTATCTAATAATAATGTAATACTGTACTGATATCTCATAATAATGTGCTACTATATAATAATAATGTAATAATGTACTACTATCTAATAATGATGTAATAATGTACTGGTATCTAATAATAATGTACTACTATATAATAATAATGTAATAATTGTACTACTATCTAATAATAATGTACTACTATCAAATAATGACGCTGATTATGTAAAACAGCTTCTATCTCTGAAGGATATTCATGGTTGTAATGTCTGTCTAATTAGATGGGTTGTTTAGTGCTTGATTTAAATAGTAGCCTCTCCTATCGTCTCTTAATCAGCTGCAGCCAATGGTCCATGCCCAGACACAAACCAACTAATTAACCAAGGCTGTGATCAGGGAGGGGGGGGGGGGGGGGGAGAAGGAAAAACAGACAGTGAGACAGAGAGACAGAGTGAGACAGAGAGAGAAAGACAGAGAGAGAGACAGAGAGAGAGACAGACAGACAGACAGACAGACAGACAGACAGACAGACAGACAGACAGAGAGGTAGAGAGGTAGAGACAGACAGAGAGAGAGAAAGAGAGGGAGGTAGAGAGACAGAGAGAGACAGAGAGAGAGAGAGAGAGAAAGAGAGAGAGAGAGAGAGACAGAGAGAGAGAGAGGAAGAGAGGGAGAGCGACAGGGAGAGAGAGAGAGGTAGAGAGGTAGAGAGAGACAGAGGTAGAGAGAGAGACAGAGAGAGAGAGAGACAGAGATAGAGAGAGACAGAGACAGAGAGGTAGAGAGACAGAGAGAGAGGTAGGGGTAGTGGTAGAGAGACAGAGAGAGAGGTAGGGGTAGTGGTAGAGAGTATTTAACCATTTGATGAGGTTTGCTGCTACATTTTCTACATTAATAATGGAAATAATTTAGTGGTAATTACGCGTGGTGGTGTATTATTTAGGAGGTACTAAGACCACACACAGACGGCTGGGTTAGAGAGACAAAGGAGGAGGACAGAGCGGTAAATTCATATTTTTTTAAAGTCTCTGACTTTCTCTGTCTCATTTCTTAGCAAGATGTCTTCAGCTGAAAAATGGGATCGTTGAGGTTGGCAAATATTACAGCATTCTGTATGCGATACTTTATAACGTATATATTTTCAAAGCTATTTTTTTTCAACTTGGTTTCAGCTGTGACAGTGGCATAACGACAAAATAGCTAATTATTCCTACATGAATTGACCTGACATAGCTAGAAGCCATCAATGTATGCCAAGCCATCAATTGTCAGGAGCATGGGGGTACTCAGCAAGGGCTGGATGCCTCAGCGATGCCCCTGTCCTATGAAACCTCCCACCAACGGCACAGTCATCCTCTTAGCCATAGCAGAGGCGATGAGGAGAGGAGATGAGGAGGGGAGGAGAGGAGAAAAGGAGGAGAGGAGGAGAGGAGGGGGGGACATGTCACAGCTTCTCCTAGACATTGTTGATGTGGCTGCTGGCTGCATGGCTGGCTGCTGTGTGTGAAAAGTCCACTCCAATCACGGACTGCAATTTCTTGGGGGAGAGACTGAGGCAAGAGACACTTTTTTAAATGTATTTTTTTATATAAACCATTTTGCCACAGATCGAGAGAAGGGGGAGAGTGTGTGTGTGAGAGAGAGAAGGGGAGAGACAGGGAAAGGGAGAGAGTTAGAGAGAGTGTGGGAGAGGGAAAGAGAGAGAGAGAGATGAGGGGAGACAGGGAAAGGGAGCGATAGCAGCAGTGCTCGTGGGAGAACGATCATATTTGTTTTCCAAACAGGCATCAGTAACCATGGAGAGGCGAAGATCATTGTCATGCTACAGCTGCCTCGCTCTCCGCTCTTCTCTCTCTCTCTCTCTCTCTCGCTCTCACACACACTCTCTCCCTTCCCCCCTCTCTCTCTCTCTCTCTCTCTCATTTCAATTCAAGGGGCTTTATTGGCATGGGAAACATATGTTAAAATTGCCAAAGCAAGTGAAGTAGATAATAAACAAAAGTGAAACAAACAATAAAAATTAACAGTAAACATTACACTCACAGAAGTTCCAGAAGAATAAAGACATTTCAAACGTCATATTATGTGTATACACCCTGTGGTAACGATGTGCAAATAGTTCAAGTACAAAAGGGAAAATAAACAAACATAAATATGGGTTGTATTTACAACGGTGTTTGTTCTTCACTGGTTGCCCTTTTCTTGCTGCTGTGATGGCACACTGTGGTATTTCACCCAGTAGATATGGGAGTTTATCAAAATCTGCTTTGTTTTCTAATTCTTTGTGGATCTGTGTAATCTGAGGGAAATATGTGTCTCTAATATGGTCATAGATTTGGCAGGAGGTTAGGAAGTGCAGCTCAGTTTCCACCTCATATTCTCAATAGCAAGGCTATGCTCACTGAGTCTGTAAATAGTCAAAGCTTTCCTTAAGTTTGAGTCAGTCACAGTGGTCAGGTATTGTGCCACTGTGTACTCTCTGTTTAGGGCCAAATAGCATTCTAGTTTGCTCAGTTTTTTTGTTAATTCTTTCCAATGTGTCAAGTAATTATCTTTTTGTTTTCTCATGATTTGGTTGGGTCTAATTGTGCTGTTGTCCTGGGGCTCTGTAGGGTGTGTTTGTGTTTGTGAACAGAGCCCCAGGACCAGCTTGCTTAGGGGACTCTTCTCCAGGTTCATCTCTCTGTAGGTGATGGCTTTGCTATGGAAGGTTTGGGAATCGCTTCCTTTTAGGTGGTTGTAGAATTTAACGGCTATTTTCTGGATTTTGATCATTTGAGGGCAATTTAAGTGTTTTTAGTCAGATCCTAAGTGGTATGTCAAATTTTAGGTTTATTTTGATGGCATAGAAGGCCCTTCTTGCCTTGCCTCTCAGATCGTTCACAGCTTTGTGGAAGTTACCTGTGGCGCTGATGTTTAGGTCGAGGTGTGTATAGCTTTTTGTGTGCTCTAGGGTAGTTGTGTTGCCATGGTGACTGGACCTTTTTTTGGAACACCATTATTTTGGTCTTGAGGTTAGTAACAGTGACTATAGTTCAGGGTACTGGGTGGAGGCTAGTAACAGTGACTATAGTTCAGGGCAGGGTACTGGGGGGAGACTAGTAACAGTGACTATAGCTCAGGGTACTGGGGGGAGACTAGTAACAGTGACTATAGTTCAGGTCACTGGGTGGAGGCTAGTAACAGTGACTATAGTTCAGGGTACTGGGGGAGGCTAGTAACAGTGACTATAGTTCAGGGTACTGGGGGACGCTAGTAACAGTGACTATAGTTCAGGGTACTGGGGGAGGCTAGTAACAGTGACTATAGTTCAGGGTACTGGGGGAGGCTAGTAACAGTGACTATAGTTCAGGGTACTGGGGGAGGCTAGTAACAGTGACTATACGTCAGGGTACTGGGGGGATACTAGTAACAGTGACTATAGTTCAGGGTACTGGGTGGAGGCTAGTAACAGTGACTATAGTTCAGGGTACTGGGGGAGGCTAGTAACAGTGACTATAGTTCAGGGTACTGGGGGGAGGCTAGTAACAGTGACTATAGTTCAGGGTACTGGGGGGAGACTAGTAACAGTGACTATAGTTCAGGGTACTGGGGGGAGACCAGTAACAGTGACTATAGTTCAGGGCAGGGTACTGGGGGAGGCTAGTAGCAGTGACTATAGCTCAGGGTACTGGGGGGAGACAAGTAACAGTGACTATAGTTCAGGGTACTGGGGGGAGACTAGTAACAGTGACTATAGTGCAGGGTACTGGGGGGAGACTAGTAACAGTGGCTATAGTTCAGGTTACTGGGGGGAGGCTAGTAACAGTGACTATAGTTCAGGGTACTGGGGGAGGCTAGTAACAGTGACTATAGTTCAGGGTACTGGGGGAGGCTAGTAACAGTGACTATAGTTCAGGGTACTGGGTGGAGGCTAGTAACAGTGACTATAGTTCAGGGTACTGGGGGAGGCTAGTAACAGTGACTATAGTTCAGGGTACTGGGGGGAGACTAGTAACAGTGACTATAGTTCAGGTCACTGGGTGGAGGCTAGTAACAGTGACTATAGTTCAGGGTACTGGGGGAGGCTAGTAACAGTGACTATAGTTCAGGGTACTGGGGGAGGTTAGTAACAGTGACTATAGTTCAGGGTACTGGGGGAGGCTAGTAACAGTGACTATAGTTCAGGGTACTGGGGGAGGCTAGTAACAGTGACTATAGTTCAGGGTACTGGGGGGAGGTTAGTAACAGTGACTATAGTTCAGGGTACTGGGGGAGGCTAGTAACAGTGACTATAGTTCAGGGTACTGGGGGGAGGCTAGTAACAGTGACTATAGTTCAGGGTACTGGGGGGAGACTAGTAACAGTGACTATAGTTCAGGGTACTGGGGGGAGACCAGTAACAGTGACTATAGTTCAGGGCAGGGTACTGGGGGAGGCTAGTAGCAGTGACTATAGCTCAGGGTACTGGGGGGAGACAAGTAACAGTGACTATAGTTCAGGGTACTGGGGGGAGACTAGTAACAGTGACTATAGTGCAGGGTACTGGGGGGAGACTAGTAACAGTGGCTATAGTTCAGGGTACTGGGTGGAGGCTAGTAACAGTGACTATAGTTCAGGGCAGGGTACTGGGGAGAGACTAGTTACAGTGACTATAGTTCAGGGTACTGGGTGGAGGCTAGTAACAGTGACTATAGTTCAGGGTACTGGGTGGAGGCTAGTAACAGTGACTATAGATCAGAGTACTGGGTGGAGGCTAGTAACAGTGACTATTGTTCAGTGCAGGGTACTGGGGGGAAACTAGCAACCGTGACTATAGTCCAGGGAACTGGGGGAGGCTAGTAACAGTGACTATAGTTCAGGGTACTGGGGGGAGACTAGTAACAGTGACTTTAGTTCAGTTCAGGGTACTGGGGGGAAACTAGTAACAGTGACTATAGTTCAGGGTACTGGGGGAGGCTAGTAACAGTGACTATAGCTCAGGGCAGGGTACTGGGGAGGCTAGTAACAGTGACTATAGTTCAGGGCAGGGTACTGGGTGAAGGCTAGTAACAGTGACTATAGTTCAGGGTACTGGGGGAGGCTAGTAACAGTGACTATAGTTCAGGGTACTGGGGGGGATACTAGTAACAGTGACTATAGTTCAGGGTACTGTGGGGAGACTAGTAACAGTGACTATAGTTCAGGGCAGGGTACTGGGGAGACTAGTAACAGTGACTATAGTTCAGGGTACTGGGTGGAGACTAGTAACAGTGACTATAGTTCAGGGTACTGGGGGAGGCTAGTAACAGTGAATATAGTTCAGGGCAGGGTACTGGGGGAGGCTAGTAACAGTGACTATTGTTCACGGTATTGGGTGGAGGCTAGTAACAGTGACTATAGTTCAGGGTACTGGGGGGAGACTAGTAACAGTGACTATAGTTCAGGGACATGGGGGAGGCTAGTAACAGTGACTATAGTTCAGGGTACTGGGGGGAGACTAGTAACAGTGACTTTAGTTCAGTTCAGGGTACTGGGGGGAAACTAGTAACAGTGACTATAGTTCAGGGTACTGGGGGAGGCTAGTAACAGTGACTATAGCTCAGGGCAGGGTACTGGGGGAGGCTAGTAACAGTGACTATAGTTCAGGGTACTGGGGGAGAGTAGTAACAGTGACTATAGTTCAGGGTACTGGGGGGAGACTAGTAACAGTGACTATAGTTCAGGGTACTGTGGGAGGCTAGTAACAGTGACTATAGTTCAGGGCAGGGTACTGGGTGGAGGCTAGTAACAGTGACTATAGTGCAGGGTACTGGGGGGAGACTAGTAACAGTGACTATAGTTCAGGGTACCTGGGGGAGGCTAGTAACAGTGACTATAGTTCAGGGTACTGGGGGGAGGCTAGTAACAGTGACTATAGTTCAGGGTACTGGGGGAGGCTAGTAACAGTGACTATAGTTCAGGGCAGGGTACTGGGTGGAGGCTAGTAACAGTGACTATAGTTCAGGGTACTGGGTGGAGGCTAGTAACAGTGACTATAGTTCAGGGCAGGGTACTGGGTGGAGGCTAGTAACAGTGACTATAGTTCAGGGTACTGGGGGAGGCTAGTAACAGTGACTATAGTTCATGGCAGGGTACTGGGTGGAGGCTAGTAACAGTGACTATAGTTCAGGGTACTGGGTGGAGGCTAGTAACAGTGACTATAGTTCAGGGCAGGGTACTGGGTGGAGGCTAGTAACAGTGACTATAGTTCAGGGTACTGGGGAGGCAAGTAACAGTGACTATAGTTCAGGGCAGGGTACTGGGTGAAGGCTAGTAACAGTGACTATAGTTCAGGGTACTGGGGGAGGCTAGTAACAGTGACTATAGTTCAGGGTACTGGGGGGATACTAGTAACAGTGACTATAGTTCAGGGTACTGTGGGGAGACTAGTAACAGTGACTATAGTTCAGGGCAGGGTACTGGGGAGACTAGTAACAGTGACTATAGTTCAGGGTACTGGGTGGAGACTAGTAACAGTGACTATAGTTCAGGGTATTGGGGGAGGCTAGTAACAGTGACTTTAGTTCAGGGCAGGGTACTGGGTGGAGGCTAGTAACAGTGAATATAGTTCAGGGCAGGGTACTGGGGGAGGCTAGTAACAGTGACTATTGTTCAGGGTATTGGGTGGAGGCTAGTAACAGTGACTATAGTTCAGGGACATGGGGGAGGCTAGTAACAATGACTATAGTTCAGGGTACTGGGGGGAGACTAGTAACAGTGACTATAGTTCAGGGTACTGGGGGAGGCTAGTAACAGTGACTATAGTTCAGGGCAGCGTACTGGGTGGAGGCTAGTAACAGTGACTATAGTTCAGGGTACTGGGGGAGGCTAGTAACAATGACTATAGTTCAGGGTACTGGGGGAGGCTAGTAACAGTGACTATAGTTCAGGGTACTGGGGGAGGCTAGTAACAGTTACTATAGTTCAGGGCAGAGTACTGGGTGGAGGCTAGTAACAGTGACTATAGTTCAGGGTACTCGGGGAGGCTAGTAACAGTGACTATAGTTCAAGGTACTGGGGGAGGCTAGTAACAGTGACTATAGTTCAGGGCAGGGTACTGGGGGAGGCTAGTAACAGTGACTATAGTTCAGGGTATTGGGTGGAGGCTAGTAACAGTGACTAAAGTTCAGGGTACTGGGGGGAGACTAGTAACAGTGACTATAGTTCAGGGTATTTGGTGGAGGCTAGTAACAGTGACTATAGTTCAGGTCACTGGGTGGAGAATAGTAACAGTGACTATAGTTCAGGGTACTGGGGGAGGCTAGTAACAGTGACTATAGTTCAGGGTACTGGGGAAGGCTAGTAACAGTTACTATAGTTCAGGGCAGGGAACTGGGTAGGCTAGTAACAGTGACTATAGTTCAGGGTATTGGGTGGAGGCTAGTAACAGTGACTAAAGTTCAGGGTACTGGGGGGAGACTAGTAACAGTGACTATAGTTCAGGGTATTTGGTGGAGGCTAGTAACAGTGACTATAGTTCAGGGCAGGGTACTGGGGGAGGCTAGTAACAGTGACTATAGTTCAGGGTATTGGGTGGAGGCTAGTAACAGTGACTAAAGTTCAGGGTACTGGGGGGAGACGAGTAACAGTGACTATAGTTCAGGGTATTTGGTGGAGGCTAGTAACAGTGACTATAGTTCAGGTCACTGGGTGGAGAATAGTAACAGTGACTATAGTTCAGGGTACTGGGGGAGGCTAGTAACAGTGACTATAGTTCAGGGTACTGGGGGAGGCTAGTAACAGTGACTATAGTTCAGGGTACTGGTGGAGGCTAGTAACAGTGACTATAGTTCAGGGTACTGGGGGAGGCTAGTAACAGTGACTATAGTTCAGGGTACTGGGGGAGACTAGTAACAGTGACTATAGTTCAGGTTACTGGGGGAAGGCTAGTAACAGTGACTATAGTTCAGGGTACTGGGGGGAGGCTAGTAACAGTGACTATAGTTCAGGGTACTGTGGGGAGACTAGTAACAGTGACTATAGTTCAGGGTACTGGGGGGAGACTAGTAACAGTGACTATAGTTCAGGGTACTGGGGGAGGCTAGTAACAGTGACTATAGTTCAGGGCAGGGTACTGGGGGGAGGCTAGTAACAGTGACTATAGTTCAGGGTACTGGGTGGAGGCTAGTAACAGTGACTATAGTTCAGGGTACTGGGGGGGGCTAGTAACAGTGACTATAGTTCAGGGTACTGGGGGAGGCTAGTAACAGTGACTATAGTTCAGGGTACTGGGGGGAGGCTAGTGACAGTGATTATAGTTCAGGGTACTGGGGGAGGCTAGTAACAGTGACTATAGTTCAGGCCAGGGTACTGGGGGGAGGTTAGTAACAGTGACTATAGTTCAGGGTACTGGGTTAGGGCTAGTAACAGTGACTATAGTTCAGGGCATGGTACTGGGGGGTGGCTAGTAACAGTGACTATAGTTCAGGGTACTGGGTGGAGGCTAGTAACAGTGACTATAGTTCAGGGTACTGGGGCGGGCTAGTAACAGTGACTACAGTTCAGGGCAGGGTACTGGGTGAAGGCTAGTAACAGTGACTATAGTTCAGGGTACTGGGGGAGGCTAGTAACAGTGACTATAGTTCAGGGTACTGGGGGGGATACTAGTAACAGTGACTATAGTTCAGGGTACTGTGGGGAGACTAGTAACAGTGACTATAGTTCAGGGCAGGGTACTGGGGAGACTAGTAACAGTGACTATAGTTCAGGGTACTGGGTGGAGACTAATAACAGTGACTATAGTTCAGGGTACTGGGGGAGGCTAGTAACAGTGAATATAGTTCAGGGCAGGGTACTGGGGGAGGCTAGTAACAGTGACTATCGTTCACGGTATTGGGTGGAGGCTAGTAACAGTGACTATAGTTCAGGGTACTGGGGGGAGACTAGTAACAGTGACTTTAGTTCAGTTCAGGGTACTGGGGGGAAACTAGTAACAGTGACTATAGTTCAGGGTACTGGGGGAGGCTAGTAACAGTGACTATAGCTCAGGGCAGGGTACTGGGGGAGGCTAGTAACAGTGACTATAGTTCAGGGTACTGGGGGAGAGTAGTAACAGTGACTATAGTTCAGGGTACTGGGGGGAGACTAGTAACAGTGACTATAGTTCAGGGTACTGGGGGAGGCTAGTAACAGTGACTATAGTTCAGGGCGGGGTACTGGGTGGAGGCTAGTAACAGTGACTATAGTGCAGGGTACTGGCGGGAGACTAGTAACAGTGACTATAGTTCAGGGTACCTGGGGGAGGCTAGTAACAGTGACTATAGTTCAGGGTACTGGGGGAGGCTAGTAACAGTGACTATAGTTCAGGGCAGGGTACTGGGTGGAGGCTAGTAACAGTGACTATAGTTCAGGGTACTGGGTGGAGGCTAGTAACAGTGACTATAGTTCAGGGCAGGGTACTGGGTGGAGGCTAGTAACAGTGACTATAGTTCAGGGTACTGGGGAGGCAAGTAACAGTGACTATAGTTCAGGGCAGGGTACTGGGTGAAGGCTAGTAACAGTGACTATAGTTCAGGGTACTGGGGGAGGCTAGTAACAGTGACTATAGTTCAGGGTACTGGGGGGATACTAGTAACAGTGACTATAGTTCAGGGTACTGTGGGGAGACTAGTAACAGTGACTATAGTTCAGGGCAGGGTACTGGGGAGACTAGTAACAGTGACTATAGTTCAGGGTACTGGGTGGAGACTAGTAACAGTGACTATAGTTCAGGGTACTGGGGGAGGCTAGTAACAGTGACTATAGTTCAGGGCAGGGTACTGGGTGGAGGCTAGTAACAGTGAATATAGTTCAGGGCAGGGTACTGGGGGAGCCTAGTAACAGTGACTATTGTTCAGGGTATTGGGTGGAGGCTAGTAACAGTGACTATAGTTCAGGGACATGGGGGAGGCTAGTAACAGTGACTATAGTTCAGGGTACTGGGGGGAGACTAGTAACAGTGACTATAGTTCAGGGTACTGGGGGAGGCTAGTAACAGTGACTATAGTTCAGGGCAGCGTACTGGGTGGAGGCTAGTAACAGTGACTATAGTTCAGGGTACTGGGGGAGGCTAGTAACAATGACTATAGTTCAGGGTACTGGGGGAGGCTAGTAACAGTGACTATAGTTCAGGGTACTGGGGGAGGCTTGTAACAGTTATTATAGTTCAGGGCAGAGTACTGGGTGGAGGCTAGTAACAGTGACTATAGTTCAGGGTACTGGGGGAGGCTAGTAACAGTGACTATAGTTCAAGGTACTGGGGGAGGCTAGTAACAGTGACTATAGTTCAGGGTATTGGGTGGATGCTAGTAACAGTGACTAAAGTTCAGGGTACTGGGGGGAGACTAGTAACAGTGACTATAGTTCAGGGTATTTGGTGGAGGCTAGTAACAGTGACTATAGTTCAGGTCACTGGGTGGAGAATAGTAACAGTGACTATAGTTCAGGGTACTGGGGGAGGCTAGTAACAGTGACTATAGTTCAGGGTACTGGGGGGATACTAGTAACAGTGACTATAGTTCAGGGTACTGTGGGGAGACTAGTAACAGTGACTATAGTTCAGGGCAGGGTACTGGGGAGACTAGTAACAGTGACTATAGTTCAGTGTACTGGGTGGAGACTAGTAACAGTGACTATAGTTCAGGGTACTGGGGGAGGCTAGTAACAGTGACTATAGTTCAGGGCAGGGTACTGGGTGGAGGCTAGTAACAGTGAATATAGTTCAGGGCAGGGTACTGGGGGAGGCTAGTAACAGTGACTATTGTTCAGGGTATTGGGTGGAGGCTAGTAACAGTGACTATAGTTCAGGGACATGGGGGAGGCTAGTAACAGTTACTATAGTTCAGGGCAGCGTACTGGGTGGAGGCTAGTAACAGTGACTATAGTTCAGGGTACTGGGGGAGGCTAGTAACAATGACTATAGTTCAGGGTACTGGGGGAGGCTAGTAACAGTGACTATAGTTCAGGGTACTGGGGGAGGCTAGTAACAGTTACTATAGTTCAGGGCAGAGTACTGGGTGGAGGCTAGTAACAGTGACTATAGTTCAGGGTACTGGGGGAGGCTAGTAACAGTGACTATAGTTCAAGGTACTGGGGGAGGCTAGTAACAGTGACTATAGTTCAGGGCAGGGTACTGGGGGAGGCTAGTAACAGTGACTATAGTTCAGGGTATTGGGTGGAGGCTAGTAACAGTGACTAAAGTTCAGGGTACTGGGGGGAGACTAGTAACAGTGACTATAGTTCAGGGTATTTGGTGGAGGCTAGTAACAGTGACTATAGTTCAGGTCACTGGGTGGAGAATAGTAACAGTGACTATAGTTCAGGGTACTGGGGGAGGCTAGTAACAGTGACTATAGTTCAGGGTACTGGGGAAGGCTAGTAACAGTTACTATAGTTCAGGGCAGGGAACTGGGGGAGGCTAGTAACAGTGACTATAGTTCAGGGTATTGGGTGGAGGCTAGTAACAGTGACTAAAGTTCAGGGTACTGGGGGGAGACTAGTAACAGTGACTATAGTTCAGGGTATTTGGTGGAGGCTAGTAACAGTGACTATAGTTCAGGGCAGGGTACTGGGGGAGGCTAGTAACAGTGACTATAGTTCAGGGTATTGGGTGGAGGCTAGTAACAGTGACTAAAGTTCAGGGTACTGGGGGGAGACTAGTAACAGTGACTATAGTTCAGGGTATTTGGTGGAGGCTAGTAACAGTGACTATAGTTCAGGTCACTGGGTGGAGAATAGTAACAGTGACTATAGTTCAGGGTACTGGGGGAGGCTAGTAACAGTGACTATAGTTCAGGGTACTGGGGGAGGCTAGTAACAGTGACTATAGTTCAGGGTACTGGGGGAGGCTAGTTACAGTGACTATAGTTCAGGGCAGGGTACTGGGGGGAGGCTAGTAACAGTGACTATAGTTCAGGGTACTGGGTGGAGGCTAGTAACAGTGACTATAGTTCAGGGTACTGGGGGGGGCTAGTAACAGTGACTATAGTTCAGGGTACTGGGGGAGGCTAGTAACAGTGACTATAGTTCAGGGTACTGGGGGGAGGCTAGTGACAGTGATTATAGTTCAGGGTACTGGGGGAGGCTAGTAACAGTGACTATAGTTCAGGCCAGGGTACTGGGGGGAGGTTAGTAACAGTGACTATAGTTCAGGGTACTGGGTTAGGGCTAGTAACAGTGACTATAGTTCAGGGCATGGTACTGGGGGGTGGCTAGTAACAGTGACTATAGTTCAGGGTACTGGGTGGAGGCTAGTAACAGTGACTATAGTTCAGGGTACTGGGGGGGGCTAGTAACAGTGACTACAGTTCAGGGCAGGGTACTGGGTGAAGGCTAGTAACAGTGACTATAGTTCAGGGTACTGGGGGAGGCTAGTAACAGTGACTATAGTTCAGGGTACTGGGGGGGATACTAGTAACAGTGACTATAGTTCAGGGTACTGTGGGGAGACTAGTAACAGTGACTATAGTTCAGGGCAGGGTACTGGGGAGACTAGTAACAGTGACTATAGTTCAGGGTACTGGGTGGAGACTAGTAACAGTGACTATAGTTCAGGGTACTGGGGGAGGCTAGTAACAGTGAATATAGTTCAGGGCAGGGTACTGGGGGAGGCTAGTAACAGTGACTATTGTTCACGGTATTGGGTGGAGGCTAGTAACAGTGACTATAGTTCAGGGTACTGGGGGGAGACTAGTAACAGTGACTATAGTTCAGGGACATGGGGGAGGCTAGTAACAGTGACTATAGTTCAGGGTACTGGGGGGAGACTAGTAACAGTGACTTTAGTTCAGTTCAGGGTACTGGGGGGAAACTAGTAACAGTGACTATAGTTCAGGGTACTGGGGGAGGCTAGTAACAGTTACTATAGCTCAGGGCAGGGTACTGGGGGAGGCTAGTAACAGTGACTATAGTTCAGGGTACTGGGGGAGAGTAGTAACAGTGACTATAGTTCAGGGTACTGGGGGGAGACTAGTAACAGTGACTATAGTTCAGGGTACTGGGGGAGGCTAGTAACAGTGACTATAGTTCAGGGCAGGGTACTGGGTGGAGGCTAGTAACAGTGACTATAGTGCAGGGTACTGGCGGGAGACTAGTAACAGTGACTATAGTTCAGGGTACCTGGGGGAGGCTAGTAACAGTGACTATAGTTCAGGGTACTGGGGGGAGACTAGTAACAGTGACTATAGATCAGGGTACTGGGTGGAGGCTAGTAACAGTGACTATAGTTCAGGGTACTGGGGGAGGCTAGTAACAGTGACTATAGTTCAGGGCAGGGTACTGGGTGGAGGCTAGTAACAGTGACTATAGTTCAGGGTACTGGGTGGAGGCTAGTAACAGTGACTATAGTTCAGGGCAGGGTACTGGGTGGAGGCTAGTAACAGTGACTATAGTTCAGGGTACTGGGGAGGCAAGTAACAGTGACTATAGTTCAGGGCAGGGTACTGGGTGAAGGCTATTAACAGTGACTATAGTTCAGGGTACTGGGGGAGGCTAGTAACAGTGACTATAGTTCAGGGTACTGGGGGGATACTAGTAACAGTGACTATAGTTCAGGGTACTGTGGGGAGACTAGTAACAGTGACTATAGTTCAGGGCAGGGTACTGGGGAGACTAGTAACAGTGACTATAGTTCAGGGTACTGTGGGGAGACTAGTAACAGTGACTATAGTTCAGGGTACTGGGGGGAGACTAGTAACAGTGACTATAGTTCAGGGTACTGGGGGAGGCTAGTTACAGTGACTATAGTTCAGGGCAGGGTACTGGGGGGAGGCTAGTAACAGTGACTATAGTTCAGGGTACTGGGTGGAGGCTAGTAACAGTGACTATAGTTCAGGGTACTGGGGGGGGGCTAGTAACAGTGACTATAGTTCAGGGTACTGGGGGAGGCTAGTAACAGTGACTATAGTTCAGGGTACTGGGGGGAGGCTAGTGACAGTGATTATAGTTCAGGGTACTGGGGGAGGCTAGTAACAGTGACTATAGTTCAGGCCAGGGTACTGGGGGGAGGTTAGTAACAGTGACTATAGTTCAGGGTACTGGGTTAGGGCTAGTAACAGTGACTATAGTTCAGGGCATGGTACTGGGGGGTGGCTAGTAACAGTGACTATAGTTCAGGGTACTGGGTGGAGGCTAGTAACAGTGACTATAGTTCAGGGTACTGGGGGGGGCTAGTAACAGTGACTACAGTTCAGGGCAGGGTACTGGGTGAAGGCTAGTAACAGTGACTATAGTTCAGGGTACTGGGGGAGGCTAGTAACAGTGACTATAGTTCAGGGTATTGGGGGGGATACTAGTAACAGTGACTATAGTTCAGGGTACTGTGGGGAGACTAGTAACAGTGACTATAGTTCAGGGCAGGGTACTGGGGAGACTAGTAACAGTGACTATAGTTCAGGGTACTGGGTGGAGACTAGTAACAGTGACTATAGTTCAGGGTACTGGGGGAGGCTAGTAACAGTGAATATAGTTCAGGGCAGGGTACTGGGGGAGGCTAGTAACAGTGACTATTGTTCACGGTATTGGGTGGAGGCTAGTAACAGTGACTATAGTTCAGGGTACTGGGGGGAGACTAGTAACAGTGACTATAGTTCAGGGTACTGGGGGGGGGCTAGTAACAGTGACTATAGTTCAGGGTACTGGGGGAGGCTAGTAACAGTGACTATAGTTCAGGGTACTGGGGGGAGGCTAGTGACAGTGATTATAGTTCAGGGTACTGGGGGAGGCTAGTAACAGTGACTATAGTTCAGGCCAGGGTACTGGGGGGAGGTTAGTAACAGTGACTATAGTTCAGGGTACTGGGTTAGGGCTAGTAACAGTGACTATAGTTCAGGGCATGGTGCTGGGGGGTGGCTAGTAACAGTGACTATAGTTCAGGGTACTGGGTGGAGGCTAGTAACAGTGACTATAGTTCAGGGTACTGGGGGGGGCTAGTAACAGTGACTACAGTTCAGGGCAGGGTACTGGGTGAAGGCTAGTAACAGTGACTATAGTTCAGGGTACTGGGGGAGGCTAGTAACAGTGACTATAGTTCAGGGTACTGGGGGGGATACTAGTAACAGTGACTATAGTTCAGGGTACTGTGGGGAGACTAGTAACAGTGACTATAGTTCAGGGCAGGGTACTGGGGAGACTAGTAACAGTGACTATAGTTCAGGGTACTGGGTGGAGACTAGTAACAGTGACTATAGTTCAGGGTACTGGGGGAGGCTAGTAACAGTGAATATAGTTCAGGGCAGGGTACTGGGGGAGGCTAGTAACAGTGACTATTGTTCACGGTATTGGGTGGAGGCTAGTAACAGTGACTATAGTTCAGGGTACTGGGGGGAGACTAGTAACAGTGACTATAGTTCAGGGACATGGGGGAGGCTAGTAACAGTGACTATAGTTCAGGGTACTGGGGGGAGACTAGTAACAGTGACTTTAGTTCAGTTCAGGGTACTGGGGGGAAACTAGTAACAGTGACTATAGTTCAGGGTACTGGGGGAGGCTAGTAACAGTTACTATAGCTCAGGGCAGGGTACTGGGGGAGGCTAGTAACAGTGACTATATTTCAGGGTACTGGGGGAGAGTAGTAACAGTGACTATAGTTCAGGGTACTGGGGGGAGACTAGTAACAGTGACTATAGTTCAGGGTACTGGGGGAGGCTAGTAACAGTGACTATAGTTCAGGGCAGGGTACTGGGTGGAGGCTAGTAACAGTGACTATAGTGCAGGGTACTGGCGGGAGACTAGTAACAGTGACTATAGTTCAGGGTACCTGGGGGAGGCTAGTAACAGTGACTATAGTTCAGGGTACTGGGGGGAGACTAGTAACAGTGACTATAGATCAGGGTACTGGGTGGAGGCTAGTAACAGTGACTATAGTTCAGGGTACTGGGGGAGGCTAGTAACAGTGACTATAGTTCAGGGCAGGGTACTGGGTGGAGGCTAGTAACAGTGACTATAGTTCAGGGTACTGGGTGGAGGCTAGTAACAGTGACTATAGTTCAGGGCAGGGTACTGGGTGGAGGCTAGTAACAGTGACTATAGTTCAGGGTACTGGGGAGGCAAGTAACAGTGACTATAGTTCAGGGCAGGGTACTGGGTGAAGGCTAGTAACAGTGACTATAGTTCAGGGTACTGGGGGAGGCTAGTAACAGTGACTATAGTTCAGGGTACTGGGGGGATACTAGTAACAGTGACTATAGTTCAGGGTACTGTGGGGAGACTAGTAACAGTGACTATAGTTCAGGGCAGGGTACTGGGGAGACTAGTAACAGTGACTATAGTTCAGGGTACTGTGGGGAGACTAGTAACAGTGACTATAGTTCAGGGTACTGGGGGGAGACTAGTAACAGTGACTATAGTTCAGGGTACTGGGGGAGGCTAGTTACAGTGACTATAGTTCAGGGCAGGGTACTGGGGGGAGGCTAGTAACAGTGACTATAGTTCAGGGTACTGGGTGGAGGCTAGTAACAGTGACTATAGTTCAGGGTACTGGGGGGGGGCTAGTAACAGTGACTATAGTTCAGGGTACTGGGGGAGGCTAGTAACAGTGACTATAGTTCAGGGTACTGGGGGGAGGCTAGTGACAGTGATTATAGTTCAGGGTACTGGGGGAGGCTAGTAACAGTGACTATAGTTCAGGCCAGGGTACTGGGGGGAGGTTAGTAACAGTGACTATAGTTCAGGGTACTGGGTTAGGGCTAGTAACAGTGACTATAGTTCAGGGCATGGTACTGGGGGGTGGCTAGTAACAGTGACTATAGTTCAGGGTACTGGGTGGAGGCTAGTAACAGTGACTATAGTTCAGGGTACTGGGGGGGGCTAGTAACAGTGACTACAGTTCAGGGCAGGGTACTGGGTGAAGGCTAGTAACAGTGACTATAGTTCAGGGTACTGGGGGAGGCTAGTAACAGTGACTATAGTTCAGGGTACTGGGGGGGATACTAGTAACAGTGACTATAGTTCAGGGTACTGTGGGGAGACTAGTAACAGTGACTATAGTTCAGGGCAGGGTACTGGGGAGACTAGTAACAGTGACTATAGTTCAGGGTACTGGGTGGAGACTAGTAACAGTGACTATAGTTCAGGGTACTGGGGGAGGCTAGTAACAGTGAATATAGTTCAGGGCAGGGTACTGGGGGAGGCTAGTAACAGTGACTATTGTTCACGGTATTGGGTGGAGGCTAGTAACAGTGACTATAGTTCAGGGTACTGGGGGGAGACTAGTAACAGTGACTATAGTTCAGGGACATGGGGGAGGCTAGTAACAGTGACTATAGTTCAGGGTACTGGGGGGAGACTAGTAACAGTGACTTTAGTTCAGTTCAGGGTACTGGGGGGAAACTAGTAACAGTGACTATAGTTCAGGGTACTGGGGGAGGCTAGTAACAGTTACTATAGCTCAGGGCAGGGTACTGGGGGAGGCTAGTAACAGTGACTATAGTTCAGGGTACTGGGGGAGAGTAGTAACAGTGACTATAGTTCAGGGTACTGGGGGGAGACTAGTAACAGTGACTATAGTTCAGGGTACTGGGGGAGGCTAGTAACAGTGACTATAGTTCAGGGCAGGGTACTGGGTGGAGGCTAGTAACAGTGACTATAGTGCAGGGTACTGGCGGGAGACTAGTAACAGTGACTATAGTTCAGGGTACCTGGGGGAGGCTAGTAACAGTGACTATAGTTCAGGGTACTGGGGGGAGACTAGTAACAGTGACTATAGATCAGGGTACTGGGTGGAGGCTAGTAACAGTGACTATAGTTCAGGGTACTGGGGGAGGCTAGTAACAGTGACTATAGTTCAGGGCAGGGTACTGGGTGGAGGCTAGTAACAGTGACTATAGTTCAGGGTACTGGGTGGAGGCTAGTAACAGTGACTATAGTTCAGGGCAGGGTACTGGGTGGAGGCTAGTAACAGTGACTATAGTTCAGG
This sequence comes from Oncorhynchus mykiss, assembly GCF_057628025.1. Classification (NCBI taxonomy): domain Eukaryota; kingdom Metazoa; phylum Chordata; class Actinopteri; order Salmoniformes; family Salmonidae; genus Oncorhynchus; species Oncorhynchus mykiss. The sequence continues at coordinate 48,399,098 of NC_143048.1, read as the reverse complement.
GTACTGGGGAGGCAAGTAACAGTGACTATAGTTCAGGGCAGGGTACTGGGTGAAGGCTAGTAACAGTGACTATAGTTCAGGGTACTGGGGGAGGCTAGTAACAGTGACTATAGTTCAGGGTACTGGGGGGATACTAGTAACAGTGACTATAGTTCAGGGTACTGTGGGGAGACTAGTAACAGTGACTATAGTTCAGGGCAGGGTACTGGGGAGACTAGTAACAGTGACTATAGTTCAGGGTACTGGGTGGAGACTAGTAACAGTGACTATAGTTCAGGGTACTGGGGGAGGCTAGTAACAGTGACTATAGTTCAGGGCAGGGTACTGGGTGGAGGCTAGTAACAGTGAATATAGTTCAGGGCAGGGTACTGGGGGAGCCTAGTAACAGTGACTATTGTTCAGGGTATTGGGTGGAGGCTAGTAACAGTGACTATAGTTCAGGGACATGGGGGAGGCTAGTAACAGTGACTATAGTTCAGGGTACTGGGGGGAGACTAGTAACAGTGACTATAGTTCAGGGTACTGGGGGAGGCTAGTAACAGTGACTATAGTTCAGGGCAGCGTACTGGGTGGAGGCTAGTAACAGTGACTATAGTTCAGGGTACTGGGGGAGGCTAGTAACAATGACTATAGTTCAGGGTACTGGGGGAGGCTAGTAACAGTGACTATAGTTCAGGGTACTGGGGGAGGCTAGTAACAGTTACTATAGTTCAGGGCAGAGTACTGGGTGGAGGCTAGTAACAGTGACTATAGTTCAGGGTACTGGGGGAGGCTAGTAACAGTGACTATAGTTCAAGGTACTGGGGGAGGCTAGTAACAGTGACTATAGTTCAGGGCAGGGTACTGGGGGAGGCTAGTAACAGTGACTATAGTTCAGGGTATTGGGTGGAGGCTAGTAACAGTGACTAAAGTTCAGGGTACTGGGGGGAGACTAGTAACAGTGACTATAGTTCAGGGTATTTGGTGGAGGCTAGTAACAGTGACTATAGTTCAGGTCACTGGGTGGAGAATAGTAACAGTGACTATAGTTCAGGGTACTGGGGGAGGCTAGTAACAGTGACTATAGTTCAGGGTACTGGGGAAGGCTAGTAACAGTTACTATAGTTCAGGGCAGGGAACTGGGTGGAGGCTAGTAACAGTGACTATAGTTCAGGGTACTGGGGGAGGCTAGTAACAGTGACTATAGTTCAGGGTACTGGGGGAGGCTAGTAACAGTGACTATAGTTCAGGGTACTGGGGGAGGCTAGTAACAGTGACTATAGTTCAGGGTACTGGGGGAGGCTAGTAACAGTGACTATAGTTCAGGGTACTGGGGGAGGCTAGTAACAGTGACTATAGTTCAGGGTACTGGGGGAGGCTAGTAACAGTGACTATAGTTCAGGGTACTGGGGGGAGGCTAGTAACAGTGACTATAGTTCAGGGCAGCATACTGGGTGGAGACTAGTAACAGTGACTATAGTTCAGGGTACTGGGGGGAGACTAGTAACAGTGACTATAGTTCAGGGTACTGGGGGAGGCTAGTAACAGTGACTATAGTTCAGGGTACTGGGTGGAGGCTAGTAACAGTGTCTATAGTTCAGGGCGGGGTACTGGGGGAGGCTAGTAACAGTGACTATAGTTCAGGGGACTGGGGGAGGCTAGTAACAGTGTCTATAGTTCAGGGTACTGGGGGAGACTAGTAACAGTGTCTATAGTTCAGGGTACTGGGGGGAGGCTAGTAACAGTGACTATAGTTCAGGGTACTGGGGGAGGCTAGTAACAGTGACTATAGCTCAGGGCAGGGTACTGGGGAGAGACTAGTAACAGTGACTATAGTTCAGGGTACTGGTGGAAGCTAGTAACAGTGACTATAGCTCAGGGCAGGGTACTGGGGGAGGCTAGTAACAGTGACTATAGTTCAGGGTACTGGGGGGAGACTAGTAACAGTGACTGTAGTTCAGGGCGGGGTACTGGGGGAGGCTAGTAACAGTGACTATAGTTCAGGGTACTGGGTGGAGGCTAGTAACAGTGTCTATAGTTCAGGGCGGGGTACTGGGGGAGGCTAGTAACAGTGACTATAGTTCAGGGTACTGGGGGAGGCTAGTAACAGTGACTATAGTTCAGGGTACTGGGGGAGGCTAGTAACAGTGTCTATAGTTCAGGGTACTGGGGGAGGCTAGTAACAGTGTCTATAGTTCAGGCTACTGGGGGAGACTAGTAACAGTGACTATAGTTCAGGGTACTGGGGGGAGGCTAGTAACAGTGACTATGGTTCAGGGTACTGGGGGAGGGTAGTAACAGTGTCTATAGTTCAGGCTACTGGGGGAGACTAGTAACAGTGACTATAGTTCAGGGTACTGGGGGGAGGCTAGTAACAGTGACTATGGTTCAGGGTACTGGGGGAGACTAGTAACAGTGACTATAGTTCAGGGTACTGGGTGGAGGCTAGTAACAGTGACTATAGTTCTGGGTACTGGGTGGAGGCTAGTAACAGTGACTATAGTTCAGGGTACTGGGTGGAGGCTAGTAACAGTGACTAGAGTTCAGGGTACTGGGAGAGGCTAGTAACAGTGACTATAGCTCAGGGTACTGGGGGGAGGCTAGTAACAGTGACGATAGTTCAGGGTACTGGGTGGAGGCTAGTAACAGTGACTATAGTTCAGGGTACTGGGGGAGACTAGTAACAGTGACTATAGTTCAGGGTACTGGGTGGAGGCTAGTAACAGTGACTATAGTTCAGGGTACTGGGGGGAGACTAGTAACAGTGACTATAGTTCAGGGTACTGGGGGAGACTAGTAACAGTGACTATAGTTCAGGGCAGGGTACTGGGGAGGCTAGTAACAGTGACTATAGTTCAGGGTACTGGGGGGAGGCTAGTAACAGTGACTATAGTTCAGGGTACTGGGGGGAGGCTAGTGACAGTGACTATAGTTCAGGGTACTGGGGGTGCTTGTAACAGTGACTATAGCTCAGGGTACTGGGGGGAGGCTAGTAACAGTGACTATAGTTCAGGGCAGGGTACTGGGTGGTGCTAGCAACAGTGACTATAGTTCAGGGTACTGGGGGGGCTAGTAACAGTGACTATAGCTCAGGGTACTGGGGGGAGGCTAGTAACAGTGACTATAGTTCAGGGTACTGGGTGGAGGCTAGTAACAGTGACTATAGTTCAGGGTACTGGGGGGGGGCTAGTAACAGTGACTATAGTTCAGGGTACTGGGGGAGGCTAGTAACAGTGACTATAGTTCAGGGTACTGGGGGAGACTAGTAACAGTGACTATAGTTCAGGGTACTGGGGGGAGACTAGTAACAGTGACTATAGTTCAGGGTACTGGGGGAGGCTAGTAACATTGACTATAGTTCAGGGCAGGGTACTGGGGGAGGCTAGTGACAGTGACTATAGTTCAGGGTACTGGGGGGAGGCTAGTAACAGTGACTATAGTTCAGGGTACTGGGGGAGACTAGTTACAGTGACTATAGTTCAGGGTACTGGGTGGAGGCTAGTAACAGTGACTAGAGTTCAGGGTACTGGGGAGACTAGTAACAGTGACTATAGTTCAGGGTACTGGGTGGAGGCTAGTAACAGTGACTATAGTTCAGGGTACTGGGGGAGACTAGTAACAGTGACTATAGTTCAGGGTACTGGGTGGAGGCTAGTAACAGTGACTATAGTTCAGGGTACTGGGGGAGACTAGTAACATTGACTATAGTTCAGGGTACTGGGGGGAGGCTAGTAACAGTGACTATAGTTCAGGGTACTGGGGGAGACTAGTAACAGTGACTATAGTTCAGGGTACTGGGGGAGACTAGTAACAGTGACTATAGTTCAGGGTACTGGGTGGAGGCTAGTAACAGTGACTAGAGTTCAGGGTACTGGGGAGACTAGTAACAGTGACTATAGTTCAGGGTACTGGGTGGAGGCTAGTAACAGTGACTATAGTTCAGGGTACTGGGGGAGGCTAGTAACAGTGACTATAGTTCAGGGACATGGGGGAGGCTAGTAACAGTGACTATAGTTCAGGGTACTGAGGAAGGCTAGTAACAGTGACTATAGTTCAGGCCAGGGTACTGGGGGGAGGTTAGTAACAGTGACTATAGTTCAGGGTACTGGGTTAGGGCTAGTAACAGTGACTATAGTTCAGGGCATGGTACTGGGGGGAGGCTAGTAACAGTGACTATAGTTCAGGGTACTGGGGGAGGCTAGTAACAGTGACTATAGTTCAGGGTACTGAGGGAGGCTAGTAACAGTGACTATAGTTCAGGCCAGGGTACTGGGGGGAGGTTAGTAACAGTGACTATAGTTCAGGGTACTGGGTGGAGGCTAGTAACAGTGACTATAGTTCAGGGTACTGGGTGGAGGCTAGTAACAGTGACTATAGTTCAGGGTACTGGGGGGGGCTAGTAACAGTGACTATAGCTCAGGGTACTGGGGGGAGGCTAGTAACAGTGACTATAGTTCAGGGTACCTGGGGAAGGCTAGTAACAGTGACTATAGTTCAGGGTACTGGGGGGAGACTAGTAACAGTGACTATAGTTCAGGGTTCTGGGGGAGGCTAGTAACAGTGACTATAGCTCAGGGCAGGGTACTGGGGAGAGACTAGTAACAGTGACTATAGTTCAGAGTACTGGGGGAGGCTAGTAACAGTGACTATAGCTCAGGGCAGGGTACTGGGGGAGGCTAGTAACAGTGACTATAGTTCAGGGTACTGGGGGGAGACTAGTAACAGTGACTGTAGTTCAGGGCGGGGTACTGGGGGAGGCTAGTAACAGTGACTATAGTTCAGGGTACTGGGTGGAGGCTAGTAACAGTGTCTATAGTTCAGGGCGGGGTACTGGGGGAGGCTAGTAACAGTGACTATAGTTCAGGGGACTGGGGGAGGCTAGTAACAGTGTCTATAGTTCAGGGTACTGGGGGAGACTAGTAACAGTGTCTATAGTTCAGGGTACTGGGGGGAGGCTAGTAACAGTGACTATAGTTCAGAGTACTGGGGGAGACAAATTCACCTTTCAGCAGGACTTTAGCCCAAAAACAAAAGGCCAAATATTAAACTGGAAAATAATCTAGCAATGATCAACAACCAACTTGAGACAGAGCTTGAAGAATTAAAAAATATTTAATATACAAAAATTGTACAATTCAGGTCTGCAAAGCTCTTAGAGACTTACCCAGAACGACTCACAGCTGTAATCAAGTTTCTAATTTATTTATATATCAGCTGATATCTCAAAGTGCTGTACAAAAACCCAGCCTAAAACCCCCAAACAGCAAGCAATGCAGGTGTAGAAGCACGGTGTAATCACTGCCAAAGGTAAAATGTATTGAGGAGTGTGAATAGTTATGTAAATTAGATATTTCTGTATTTCAATTTCAATGCATTCACAAGAAGTTGTAAAAACATGTTTTCACAGAAGAGGGAGAAAAATATTTTATACTGTTATTTATCTCTAGGTTAACATGGAGGGGAAGGAAGCTCCTTGATCTCAATCTTCTCTCTTCCTGTCTCCTTTATCTCCCTCTTCTCTCTTCCTGTCTCCTTTCATCTCCCTCTTCTCTCTTCCTGTCTCCTTTATCTCCCTCTTCTCTCTTCCTGTCTCCTTTCATCTACCTCTTCTCTCTTCCTGTCTCCTTTCATCTCCCTCTTCTTTCTTCCTGTCTCCTTTATCTCCCTCTTCTCTCTTCCTGTCTCCTTTCATCTCCCTCTTCTCTCTTCCTGTCTCCTTTATCTCCCTCTTCTCTCTTCCTGTCTCCTTTCATCTCCCTCTTCTCTCTTCCTGTCTCCTTTCATCTCCCTCTTCTCTCTTCCTGTCTCCTTTCATCTACCTCTTCTCTTCCTGTCTCCTTTCATCTCCCTCTTCTCTCTTCCTGTCTCCTTTCATCTCCCTCTTCTCTCTTCCTGTCTCCTTTCATCTCCCTCTTCTCTCTTCCTGTCTCCTTTATCTCCCTCTTCTCTCTTCCTGTCTCCTTTCATCTCCCTATTCTCTCTTCCTGTCTCCTTTCTACTCCCTCTACTTTAGTCCACGTCTTCTCTCCTCCCCCACACCCCCTTCTACTTTATCAGCTATGTGAAGTTACAGCAGCGTGTCTCATTAAGGAATTAGAAGCACTGGCCTTAATTAGATCAACACAAATTAATTAAAAAGAGATCAAGAATTACATACATTAATTACAGAACTAACGGCTAGGTAGTTTTGTGTAGAAGTATCTGTCAGAAAGCCCTCAAGCCTCTGTTTCATTAGCATTGTCTGCTTTGTAAATTTATTAGAGTTATTAACTCTGCATTCCAAATGGCCCCCTCCCTATTACCTATGTAGTTCACTGTTTTTGACCAGGATCTATAGGGCTCTTCTTGAAAGGAGTGCACTATATTAGAGATAAGGGTGCAATTTGAGACAGCCGGATGTCAAGATAACACCTACACAGCTCCTAGGTTAAATCTCTTAAATGTAATCTAAAATGTAATCTATATAATCCCCCAAAAAAGTAATTAGGCCTATTTATCATGACAGGGGCCATAAACAATAACTAGTAATTCTGCGTACTTCAAGAAAGGTTCAAATCTCACCTTTCTGTTGATAACATTTTATACATTGCTGACGTGTAGTCACTGTTGAGGCCACAAGCTCACATTAAATATTTTATACGATGCATTTCCTCTTCAGCAAAACTATACAATGCTTGAAATGTCTTAGATGCTTTCTAAATATAGTGTAATAAAACTATAAAACGACTAGCTATAAGATTTCACCTTCCTTATAACTATAAAATACATATTTGTATGTTTATACAATACAACTGTATTAATCCCCCAAGGGGAGTTGACAGGGTGCTTCAGACAGGACAAACGCACACTAACAGTATAAACAAAGAAATATAAGCATTTTATCAAGGCATCGGTTAATGGTCTTGTTAACCTGGTGGATGGCCTCGGGCACAAACGAGGCCCTGCTCCTATTGGTGGAGCACGGTGGGGGGGGGGGGGGGGGGCATCCGAGGCGGAGCAGTTGGAACTGCGGGTTGAGGACACTGGGTGCTGTCCCCCAGGATGTCATAGGTCGTCCTCTATGACATCATAGGTCGTCCTCTATGACGTCATAGGTCGTCCTCTATGACGTCATAGGTCGTCCTCTATGGCATCATAGGTCGTCTTGGCCTGCTGCTCAATGAATGAAGCCAGCCTTCCGAGAGGCACCCCAGTGATCTTACAGCAGGTGTTCACAGTTGACTTGGAGGCGGTTCCTGTTCGTGACAACAACAAAAAAATTAAAACAGAATTATTTGAATCTGAAGCGCCATATTGCTGAATGGGGACTGAATGGCACCAAAAACAAACACTAAGGGTCATGGTGAAAGTGGCCGGAACTATGCTGAACAAATATATAACCACAAGATAAATGAACATTTCATTCTCTGGCAACAGCTCTGGTGGACATTCCTGCAGTCAGCATTCCCATTGAACGCTCCCTCAAAACTTGAGACATCCGTGGAATTGTGTTGTGTGACAAAACTGCACAAGGTCCACCTGTGTAATGCTGTTGAATCAACTTCTTGATATGCCACACCTGTCAGGTGAATGGATTATCTTGGCAAAGGAGAAATGCTCACTAATGATGTAAACTAAGGATGTAAACTAATTTGTGCACAACATTTGAGAGAAATATGTTTTTTTGTGCGTATGAACAATTTCTGGGATCTTTTATTTCAGGTCATGAAATATGTTGCGTTTATATTTTGTTCAGTGTAGCAAAGGATCATGGTCAATGTAGTCATTTTCATTCTGCCTAAAAGAGAGTCTGCCGGCCAGTGATTGGTCTGTGTCAGCATGTGGTCCTGTGTGATGAAAAATGTAGTTGTCAGAATGAATCACTATTAAATAAATTATCTCAATTTGTAACGAACTTTAAAGTAATTCCCAGTGGGGATCGAACTTGATCATAATAAACAGATTTTAGAGGCCAAAAATCTGTCCCAAATGTATTTTTTTTGGGGGGGGGGGGGGGGGGGGGGGGCGTTCTGGCAATCGTAATGTACAGTCCAATCGGAAAGTATTCAGACCCCTTGACTTTTTCCACATTTTGTTAGCTTTATTCTAAAATTTTTTTTTTTTTTTACTTTTCCCCTCATCAATCTACACACAATACCCCATAATGACTAAGCGAAAACGGGTTTTTAGAAAACAGAATTACCTTATTTACATCAGACTCTTTGCTATGAGACACTAAATTGATCTCAGGTGCCTCCTGTTTCCATTGATCATCCTTGAGATGTTTCTACAACTTGATTGGAGTCCACCTGTGGTAAATTCAATTGATTGGACATGATTTGGAAAGGCACTCACCTGTCTATATAAAGTCCAACAGTTGACAAGTGCATGTCAGATCAAAAACCAAGCCATGAGGCTGAAGGAATTGTCCGTAGAGCTCCGAGACAGGATTGTGTCGAGGCACAGATCTGGGGAAGGGTACCAAAAAATATCTACAGCATTGAAGATCCCCAAGAACACAGTGGCGTCCATCATTCTTAAATGGAAGAAGTTTGGAACCACCAAGACTCTTCCTCGAGCAATCGTGAGGGAAGGAGAAACTGTTAACATCAGCACAATGGATTGCTCCTGTTGTAATACATGGAAATAATTCAAGAATATTCAGTAGGATGGCAGTCAGTGGGGAGAGGACAATCTTTCAGTGCTGTACGTCCCAAATAGCACCCTCTTCACTACAAAATGCACTATATTTGACTAGGTCCGAATAAGTTTCTGGTTAAAAGTAGTGCACTATATAGGGAATAGGGTGCCATGGGCCCTGGTCAAAAATAGTGCACTATGTAGGGGGGAAAAACTGTGGCTGTGAAACATGTGTAATTATTATATAGCAAAGTGACCTTAGTGATAGACAGGAATCAGTACCTGGACAAAAACCTCAACAATAATTATTATTGGAAAGGGAAGTGACCTTAGTGATGGATAGGAATCAGTACCTGGAAAGAAGCTCCTTCTAACCTTGACTTATCTTCAGCTACCTGGAAAGCTCTGGGGCTGGCACCCTACTTCCAAGCGCACTACTTCTGACCAAAAGAAGTGCACTATAAAGGGAATAGGGTGCCATTTGGGACACAAACCTATGAGCGACACTCATCTAAATAAATGTCACATTACCGCATTTTGTGAAATGAAGGAAATTTTGCTGACGTGTCATGTCCCGTGTCACACGCTGTAAATGTTTGCATGTTCTGTGTGATTCTGTCTCACGCTGTTCGCATGTCAAGATAAGCAATCACACACACATGGGTTTACACACACACACACACACACACACTTAGAAATGATCAGTCACGTGTTATCCTCTATTACAGTGATTGAAAAAAAATGAAATGACATTAATAAACGCTTTTTAAAAAAAAAACCTTTTTACAGTGTTTATGAAAAATGTGAGAGAGACCCTTACTGAAAAATATGAAAAGTGTGGTTTCGATGTTGACATGATGTCTTCACGTAAAACATAACATTTACTTTCCGGAACATTTCCAAATGAGGGATTTAGAGTGTTTACAAACACCTTGTAGTCCTGAGTGACTGTCTGACCTTCCTTAAATATCTCCTGCTAAATTAGTGTAATTAGAGATAAGAACAATTAAACAACACCTCTTAGAAACATTTTGTCACAGCCGTCGTCGGAATGAGACCAAGGTGCAGGGTGGTGAGCGTACATTTTATTTTATTTCTAAGTTAACGATGTCACCTAGTCTAAAATAGATTATAGTTACTGATGTCTCCTAGTCTGAATGAGATTATAGTTACTGATGCCTCCTAGTCTGAATGAGATTATAGTTACTGATGTCTCCTAGTCTGAATGAGATTATAGTTACTGATGTCTCCTAGTCTGAATGAGATTATAGTTACTGATGTCTCCTAGTCTGAATGAGATTATAGTTACTGATGTCTCCTAGTCTGAATGAGATTATAGTTACTGATGTCTCCTAGTCTGAATGAGATTATAGTTACTGATGTCTCCTACTCTGAATGAGATTATAGTTACTGATGTCTCCTAGTCTGAATGATATTATAGTTACTGATGTCTCCTAGTCTGAATGAGATTATAGTTACTGATGTCTCCTAGTCTGAATGAGATTATAGTTACTGATGCCTCCTAGTCTGAATGAGATTATAGTTACTGATGTCTCCTAGTCTGAATGAGATTATAGTTACTGATGTCTCCTAGTCTGAATGAGATTATAGTTACTGATGTCTCCTAGTCTGAATGAGATTATAGTTACTGATGTCTCCTAGTCTGAATGAGATTATAGTTACTGATGTCTCCTACTCTGAATGAGATTATAGTTACTGATGTCTCCTAGTCTGAATGATATTATAGTTACTGATGTCTCCTAGTCTGAATGAGATTATAGTTACTGATGTCTCCTAGTCTGAATGAGATTGTAGTTCCTGATGTCTCCTAGTCTGAATGAGATTGTAGTTACTGATGTCTCCTAGTCTGAATGAGATTGTAGTTCCTGATGTCTCCTAGTCTGAATGAGATTATAGTTATTGATGTCTCCTAGTCTGAATGAGATTGTAGTTACTTATGTCTCCTAGTCTGAATGAGATTGTAGTTCCTGATGTCTCCTAGTCTGAATGAGATTATAGTTACTGATGTCTCCTAGTCTGAATGAGATTATAGTTACTGATGTCTCCTAGTCTGAATGAGATTATAGTTATTGATGTCTCCTAGTCTGAATGAGATTATAGTTATTGATGTCTCCTAGTCTGAATGAGATTATAGTTCCTGATGTCTCCTAGTGTAGTGTAAAAGTGTATATGATCTTTCAGAAAGATAGCAACTCATTCTGCCCTTGCCGCCTCCCTGTGAAGGCTGTGTTAGGATTCATCTCCTGTCCTTGTTGTGGGTGGAAAGACCGTAAGAACGGTAGCTGAAAACCCACTACTCTGGGGACACCACCATGACGTGCGTGGTTTAAACATGAACCCAATCAGTCTCACCGCGATGCCGGCACGATTTGGACTCATAAACCCCTTCTAAACAGTGTTGGAGCTACAGGCTTGAATTCGTCTATTGTTTTCTGAATCCATTGGTAGCAAAATTTTTAACAGGCGGATCTTTGTTTTTAATAGTTTTGTGTTCTGTTCTACATGAGGCCCTGCTTGTCCTAAAAGGAAAATGGTACAAACACATTCATAGAGGAGCTAAATATAAGGGCTGCAAATGTCAGATAAATGAAAAGCCGATTACTTCGGGGGGCTGGGGTCTCGGGACTCATACGGTTAACATTGATTGACAAGGCATGAGTTCAGAGTTATCATCTTCATCAAATGAACTAACTCAAAACAACACAGCCTGGTCTCTGTTTTGTCGAAACCTTCTATCACCCAAGGATTTGTTGAAGGATAAACATGATCAGATTAATAGTAATGTGTATTGTATTGATGTGTAGTTTTACCCAGCGGTTCCTGATTGGTGAAAACAACCCAGCCTGCTGTGAATGAGATGTAACTCTGATTTTGTAGATTGTTGGTTTTAATAATCAACAACGAACAAAAGAAAAAGAAGAAGAAGAAGGAGACGACTTGTTATTCTTTCTCTGTGTCTCGATGGGTTAAATATTTATTCTTCTCCGCAGTCTGAAGGTCTGGGATGAACGTGAGGTGCCAACTTACAAATTAGTTAAGATATGAAGACATACACCCGAAAATAAAACTAGGACGTTTGGGTCTTGACCATCAGAGAATATCATTGGCTGGTGGAATTAATTTAAATTCCTCTCAGTGCCCCCAGGCATCCTATTATCATACTCGTATTATGTCGGCAGAAGTTCAGACCAGTGGTTTCTACTTCCTAGCGTTCCCTAGTTTAAAAAGGTATGAAAGACTGACTCCCTGTGAAATCAATTAATGAGGTCAAAGTCAGGTTGTTTAGAGTTCAGAATCACCTGACTGGAATTAAGTGACTGTCTGATATGTGCGTGTTTGGGAAGGAGACAGAAATGTGTCAAACTGTCTATTTCACAAATATCACAGTTAGTGTGTTAGCACAGAAATACAGCTGTGTCGAATGGGGCTAACACACTGTGTTGAATGGGGCTAACACACTGTGTCGAATGGGGCTAACACACTGTGTCGAAGGGGGCTAACACACTGTGTTGAATGGGGCTAACACTGTGTCAAATGGAGGCTAACACACTGTGTTGAATGGGGATAACACACTGTGTTGAATGGGGCTAACACACTGTGTTGAATGGGGCTAACACACTGTGTCGAATGGGGCTAACACACTGTGTTGAGTGGGGCTAACACACCTTGTTGAACGGGGCTAACATACTGTGTTGAATGGGGATAACACACTGTGTTGAATGGGGATAACACACTGTGTTGAATGGGGCTAACACACTGTGTCGAAGGGGGCTAAAACACTGTGTTGAATGGGGCTAACACACTGTGTTGAATGGGGCTAACACTGTGTCGAATGGGGCTAACACACTGTGTTGAATGGGGCTAACACACTGTGTGAATGGGGCTAACACACTGTGTTGAATGGGGCTAACACACTGTGTTGAATGGGGCTAACACACTGTGTTGAATGGGGCTAACACACTGTGTCGAATGGGGCTAACACACTGTGTTGAATGGGGATAACACACTGTGTTGAATGGGGCTAACACACTGTGTCGAAGGGGGCTAAAACACTGTGTTGAATGGGGCTAACACACTGTGTTGAATGGGGCTAACACACTGTGTTGATAGGGCTAACACACTGTGTTGAATGGGGATAACACACTGTGTTGAATGGGGCTAACACACTGTGTTGAATGGGGCTAACACACTGTGTTGAATGGGGCTAACACACTGTGTTGAATGGGGCTAACACACTGTGTTGAATGGGGCTAACACACTGTGTTGATAGGGGCTAACACACTGTGTTGAATGGGGATAACACACTGTGTTGAATGGGGCTAACACACTGTGTTGATAGGGGCTAACACACTGTGTTGAATGGGGATAACACACTGTGTTGAATGGGGCTAACACACTGTGTTGAATGGGGCTAACACACTGTGTTGAATGGGGCTAACACACTGTGTTGAATGGGGCTAACACACTGTATGTGATCCCCTGCTGCCTCTATTCACAACTATGTGTCAAGTGAACCCAATAGGTTCAAACAAAGAAACTCTTTGTTCTTTTATAAGCAAAGAAAACATATATTTTAAAAAAGTTTGTAGAACAAATGTTTTACACCTGTAGAGCTCGGCGTTGAGTAGGTTAGATTAACAGAGAGTGATGTGTGAAAAGGACACTGTTTAAATATAAAATATACCTTTTCTGAAAACCCCAGATACCTGTTAAAACAGTTGATGTTTAAAGATAATCTTTTGATAAATCTCCTTCCTGCAGTTTGTTGCAAGTAGAGCTTTTGAATGACGGTAATTGGCCAGCGGTATGACCGTGTTTCCGTAATAACTCCTGACTGCACGGTACTGCCAGAGAAATACAGTCTATGTTTCTACGTTGCTAGACCGTGGAGGCTAAACACAATACTTTGGAAGACTTGTAAAATAAACGTTATCGCAGAAACAGAATCATAACTATTCAGACCCTTTGAGATGAGACTCGAAATTGAGTTCAGGTGCATCCTGTTTGTAATCGATCGATCCTTGCGATGTTTTTACAACTTGATTGGAGTCCACCTGTGGTAAATTCAATTGATTGCACATGATTTGGAAAGGCACACACACTGTCTATATAAGGTCCCACAGTTGACAGTGCACGTCAGAACAAGCCCGAACACTTACCGATTGCACTGTGTGTGATAGTATGTCGACCCTGACTCCCTGTGTTCCCTCTGTGCTGCAGAAACAGAAGTGGTATTTTGACGTCTTTGTACTTGTCGGTATGCTGATTGCGATGTTCTGTGAGCGCATTAATGCACCTCCACGGCAAGGTATCAAAGTCGTAGAGGCTAAAGTCTTGATTTGTTTTGGCTATTGGCAGATTTACGGGGTTGCGATTAAAGTTCATTGATTAGTCAATAATCACTCTATTATGTAAATGTCTGAGCATACTAATCAGCTAGGAAAACAATGTGGCCAGTTTAACTCAGTTTGGCTCCGGCAAGAAAAACACACAAAATCAATCGAGTATTATTCCCTCTGTTACAGACCCCCTGGTACTAATCAGAGTCTGATCCTGGTCAAACCTCTTACAGACCCCCTGGTACTAATCAGAGTATGATCCTGGTCGAACCTCTTACAGACACCCTGGTACTAATCAGAGTCTGATCCTGGTCGAACCTCTTACAGACCACCTGGTACTAATCAGAGTCTGATCCTGGTCGAACCTCTTACAGACCCCCTGGTACTAATCAGAGTCTGATCCTGGTCAAACCTCTTACAGACCCCCTGGTACTAATCAGAGTATGATCCTGGTCAAACCTCTTACAGACCCCCTGGTACTAATCAGAGTGTGATCCTGGTCAAACCTCTTACAGACCCCCTGGTACTAATCAGAGTATGATCCTGGTCAAACCTCTTACAGACCCCCTGGTACTAATCAGAGTATGATCCTGGTCAAACCTCTTACAGACCCCCTGGTACTAAACAGAGTATGATCCTGGTCAAACCTCTTACAGACCCCCTGGTACTAATCAGAGTATGATCCTGGTCAAACCTCTTACAGACCACCTGGTACTAATCAGAGTATGATCCTGGTCAAACCTCTTACAGACCCCCTGGTACTAATCAGAGTGTGATCCTGGTCAAACCTCTTACAGACACCCTGGTACTAATCAGAGTATGATCCTGGTCAAACCTCTTACAGACCCCCTGGTACTAATCAGAGTATGATCCTGGTCAAACCTCTTACAGACCCCCTGGTACTAATCAGAGTATGATCCTGGATGCCATTTTGAAATTGCCGTTGAGGAAACACAAAGTGATGCCGTGAAAGAAAGTTGATTCCCTTTTCTATAAAATGAGACTGCTGCTGCTGACAAAAGCATCTGGTCTCCATTTGTCTTAGTATGGTCAATGAACCAATAATCACCAGAAGACGCTCCAGAGGATTTCTCCTATTACTCCCATCTGTTCTGGAAGCAGCAGCCGTGTCTGTCTGGTACTGCAAGCCAGCGCTACTGAGTTTGGATAAATGTTGACAAACTTTTGTCTCACATCGATCGATCATCTTACCCCAGCTTGCGTGTCAAATAAAGATATTTTTTGGGTTTGTGAGTGTATCAAAAGTTATTAGCCTGTGAGAGTGAAACAAATCGGAAGATGTTTGGCTAACATCTAGCTAGGCGTATTCCATCGATGTTACCAACTGCAAATACAAATGATATATTTTGATTAGTGAGTTCAGACTTGTTTTCAAATTATAATCTGTCAACTCCAGTTGGTGAGTTCATTTTATATTTATTTAACCAGGTTCTCTCATCGAGGTCGGTAAACCTCTTTCCTAAGGTACGACCTGATGTTTGTTTCTACGGAAACGCTGTCCAGAAACAAACAGTGTAAAGCTTTCAAAGCTCAGTATTATCAGTCACCTGGAGACACATATAAATCACATACAGCCTGTAGAGTAATTCACATGGATGTATAACCTTGATGCTGTCCTGGGTACCAACACGTACTGTATCCTCGCCTCATTACGCAGACAATTTCATTTTATTTCACCTTTTATTTAACTAGGCTAGTCAACACAACACTACAAAAAGACAACACAACACTACATAAAGAGAGACCACAACACTACATAAAGAGAGACAACACAACACTACATAAAGAGAGACAACACAACACTACATAAAGAGAGACACCACAACACTACATAAAGAGAGACACCACAACACTACATAAAGAGAGACACCACAACACTACATAAAGAGAGACAACACAACACTACATAAAGAGAGACAACACAACACTACATAAAGAGAGACAACACAACACTACATAAAGAGAGACCACAATACTACATAAAGAGAGACAACACAACACTACATAAAGAGAGACAACACAACACTACATAAAGAGAGACAACAGTACATAAAGAGAGACACCACAACACTACATAAAGAGAGACAACACAACAGTACATAAAGAGAGACAACACAAAACTACATAAAGAGAGACACCACAACACTACATAAAGAGAGACAACACAACACTACATAAAGAGAGACACCACAACACTACATAAAGAGAGACAACACAACACTACATAAAGAGAGACAACACAAAACTACATAAAGAGAGACACCACAACACTACATAAAGAGAGACAACACAACACTACATAAAGAGAGACAACACAAAACTACATAAAGAGAGACAACACAACACTACATAGAGACACCACAACACTACATAAAGAGAGACAACACAACACTACATAAAGAGAGACAACACAACACTACATAAAGAGAGACACCACAACACTACATAAAGAGAGACAACAGTGCATAAAGAGAGACACCACAACACTACATAAAGAGAGACAACACAACGTTACATAAAGAGAGACAACAGTACATAAAGAGAGACAACACAAAACTACATAAAGAGAGACACCACAACACTACATAAAGAGAGACAACACAACACTACATAAAGAGAGACAACACAAAACTACATAAAGAGAGACACCACAACACTACATAAAGAGAGACAACACAACACTACATAAAGAGAGACACCACAACACTACATAAAGAGAGACAACACAACACTACATAAAGAGAGACAACACAAAACTACATAAAGAGAGACAACACAACACTACATAGAGACACCACAACACTACATAAAGAGAGACAACACAACACTACATAAAGAGAGACAACACAAAACTACATAAAGAGAGACACCACAACACTACATAAAGAGAGACAACAGTACATAAAGAGAGACAACACAAAACTACATAAAGAGAGACAACACAACACTACATAAAGAGAGACACCACAACACTACATAAAGAGAGACACCACAACACTACATAAAGAGAGACACCACAACACTACATAAAGAGAGACAACACAAAACTACATAAAGAGAGACAGCACAACACTACATAAAGAGAGACAACACAACACTACATAAAGAGAGACAACACAACACTACATAAAGAGAGACACCACAACACTACATAAAGAGAGACCACAACACTACATAAAGAGAGACCACAACACTACATAAAGAGAGACCACAACACTACATAAAGAGAGACAACACAACACTACATAAAGAGAGACAACACAACACTACATAGAGACAACACAACACTATGTAAAGAGAGACCACAACACTACATAAAGAGAGACAACACAACACTACACAAAGAGAGACCACAACACTACATAAAGAGAGACCACAACACTACATAAAGAGAGACACTACAACACTACATAAAGAGAGACACCACAACACTACATAAAGAGAGACCACAACACTACATAAAGAGAGACAACACAACACTACATAAAGAGAGACAACACAACACTACATAAAGAGAGACACCACAACACTACATAAAGAGAGACACCACAACACTACATAAAGAGAGACAACACAACACTACATAGAGAGAGACAACACAACACTACATAAAGAGAGACAACACAACACTACATAGAGACAACACAACACTATGTAAAGAGAGACCACAACACTACATAAAGAGAGACAACACAACAATACACAAAGAGAGACCACAACACTACATAAAGAGAGACCACAACACTACATAAAGAGAGACACTACAACACTACATAAAGAGAGACACCACAACACTACATAAAGAGAGACACCACAACACTACATAAAGAGAGACAACACAACACTACATAAAGAGAGACACCACAACACTACATAAGAGAGACAACACAACGTTACATAGAGAGAGACAACACAACATAAAGAGAGACCTAAGACAACAATACATCAAGGCAGCAACACATGACAACAAAGCATGGTAGCAACACAGCAAGGTATCAGCACAAAACAATGGTACAAACATTATTGGGCACAGACAACAACACAAAGGGCAAGAAGGTAGAGAAAACATGTCATCACACGAAGCAGCCACAACTGTCAGTAAGAGTGTCCATGATTGAGTCATTGAATGAAGAGATTGAGATAAAACTGTCCAGTTTGAGTGTTTGTTGCAGTTCGTTCCAGTCGCTAGCTGCAGAGAACTGAAAAGAGGAGCGACCCAGGGATGTGTGTGCTTTGGGAACCTTTAACAGAATGTGCCTGGCAGAACGGGTGTTGTATGTGGAGGATGAGGGCTGCAGTAGATATCCATCCCAAATAGCACCCTATTCCCTATTTTGGTGCACTACTTTTAACCAGAGCCCGTGGCCCTGAATAGCACCCTATTCCCTATTTTGGTGCACTACTTTTAACCAGAGCCCGTGGCCCTGAATAGCACCCTATTCCCTATTTTGGTGCACTACTTTTAACCAGAGCCCATGGCCCTGAATAGCACCCTATTCCCTATTTTGGTGCACTACTTTTAACCAGAGTCCGTGGCCCTGAATAGCACCCTATTCCCTATTTTGGTGCACTACTTTTAACCAGAACCCATGGCCCTGAATAGCACCCTATTCCCTATTTTGGTGCACTACTTTTAATCAGAGCCCATGGCCCTGAGTAGCACCCTATTCCCTATTTTGGTGCACTACTTTTAACCAGAGCCCATGGCCCTGAATAGTACCCTATTCCCTATTTTGGTGCACTACGTTTAACCAGAACCCATGGCCCTGAATAGCACCCTATTCCCTATTTTGGTACACTACTTTTAACCAGAGCCCATGGCCCTGAATAGCACCCTATTCCCTATTTTGGTGCACTACTTTTAACCAGAACCCATGGCCCTGAATAGCACCCTATTCCCTATTTTGGTGCACTACTTTTAACCAGAACCCATGGCCCTGAATAGCACCCTATTCCCTATTTTGGTGCACTACTTTTAACCAGAGCCCATGGCCCTGAATAGCACCCTATTCCCTATTTTGGTGCACTACTTTTAACCAGAACCCATGGCCCTGAATAGCACCCTATTCCCTATTTTGGTGCACTACTTTTAACCAGAACCCATGGCCCTGAATAGCACCCTATTCCCTATTTTGGTGCACTACTTTTAATCAGAGCCCATGGCCCTGAATAGCACCCTATTCCCTATTTTGGTGCACTACGTTTAACCAGAACCCATGGCCCTGAATAGCACCCTATTCCCTATTTTGGTGCACTACTTTTAACCAGAACCCATGGCCCTGAATAGCACCATTTCCCCTAGGTATTGCATTACATTTGCCTGTTTAATTTGATCACTGCTACTTCCTTAGCATAGACAGCACGCAGCTATTACATATGCTGTAATGGGATTTACATGTATTTTGAATAGGGTTTTATGTTGTGAGAAACATTCTTTGACTTTTGGCATCCAAACCAATTAATATTGACGGAGTCTCTTGCCTTTAATTTTCTATTTTTGTAGTCAAATTACCACTGATAAAGTGGAAAGATATGTTCTTATAAATTCTAGTTCTGGGAGTGTCCAGGGCATATTGCTCTTGGCTAATCTCTTTAGAAGTTTGAAAAAAAAACATGATTCCTTTAAAATATACATTTTTGGCCCCATAAATATAATATTTCATTCACTTGGATTAACATAAAGTATGCAGACATCTCCTCGGAGACTGAGATTGTAATGTAGTCTAATCTGCATACATTACCATCTCAGAAAACTAACAAGGACATGAAAAGGCATTGTGTCTCTACAACTACTCCACCACACCGACTGACCGTGTTGGCTCTTAAACCAGGGGGTGAGGAGGAGGAACGAGAGGGATGAGGAGGAGGAAAGAGAGGGATGAGGAGGAGGAAAGAGAGGGATGAGGAGGAGGAAAGAGAGGGATGAGGAGGAGGAAAGAGAGGGATGAGGAGGAGGAAAGAGAGGGATGAGGAAGATGAAAGAGAGGGGTGAGAAGGAAAGAGGGGGGTGAGGAGGAGGAAAGAGGGATGAGGAGGAGGAAAGAGAGGGATGAGGAGGAGGAAAGAGAGGGATGAGGAGGAGGAAAGAGAGGGATGAGAGAAAAGAGAGAAAATCGCTGAAGTTGGAGACTTTTATCTCCCTCACCAACTTTAAGCATCTGCTATCTGAGCAGCTAACCGATCGCTGCAGCTGTACATAGTCCATCGGTAAATAGCCCACCCAATTTACCTACCTCATCCCCATACTGTTTTTATTTATTTACTTTTCTGCTCTTTTGCACACCAGTATCTCTACCTGCACATGACCATCTGATCATTTATCACTCCAGTGTTAATCTGCTAAATTGTAATTATTTGACTACCTCCTCATGCCTTTTGCTCACAATGTATATAGACTCTCCTTTTTTTCTACTGTGTTATTGACTTGTTTATTGTTTACTCCATGTGTAACTCTTGTGTTGTTGTCTGTTCACATTGCTATGCTTTATCTTGGCCAGGTCGCAGTTGAAAATGAGAACTTGTTCTCAACTAGCCTACCTGGTTAAATAAAGGTGTTCTCAACTAGCCTACCTGGTTAAATAAAGGTGTTCTCAACTAGCCTACCTGGTTAAATAAAGGTGAAATAAAAAATAAATAAATGAGAAGGAAGAAAGAGCTCCGTGCTCCAAAGACAGATGGTTTTACAGCATCGATGCAGTGAGGGTCTAGGAGACCCTGTCGGTCTACCATCCATAGAAATTTGCAGTACAGACGACTCAGACAACCAATTACTGCAAAAAAATATTTTTTCCCCCATTTTTTTTTCATCATTTTGTCTTTCTAAGCCGGAATCCTGATTTATTTTTTCTAATAGCCAAGATAAATGATGTACTCTGAACCCAATGTTCAACTGTTCAACAGTTGAAATCTAAACTGTATGTGTTTTTATTAAGGTAATGGAGAAACAACAGCAGTTCATCAACAACGCCACTATTTAGAGCATGCAGTTTCCCTCGTCATTAATGACTACTAACGAATAGCTGACTAGAGTTGCCCCCCTCCGTTTCTCTCATCATTAATGACTACTAACAAATAGCTGACTAGAGTTGCCCCCCTCCGTTTCTCTCATCATTAATGACTACTAACAAATAGCTGACTAGAGTTGCCCCCTCCGTTTCTCTCGTCATTAATGACTACTAACAAATAGCTGACTAGAGTTGCCCCTTCCGTTTCTCTCATCATTAATGACTACTGACAAATAGCTGACTAGAGTTGCCCCCTCCGTTTCTCTCATCATTAATGACTACTGACAAATAGCTGACTAGAGTTGCCCCCTCCGTTTCTCTCATCATTAATGACTACTAACAAATAGCTGATTAGAGTTGCCCCCTCCGTTTCTCTCGTCATTAATGACTACTAACAAATAGGTGATTATATCCACAAATCCTTTCACGGGATGAAAAACTAGGACTCTGCATCGAAGTAGGACAGATATTTTCAGAAAACTACAAGTCAAACTGGCAGTTGTTACTTCCTCTGTCTTCTCCCCGTCAGGAAACAACCTAAAGCAAAGCAGCATCCAGACGCAGGGTAAACAATCATTCAAATGAGGAGTATTGCCCCTCGTCCACAAACATAACACTGCCCAAACCAACACAGAAACACAGTCATTGGAGCTCGATGGGTGCTGAGTGAGGGCATCACTTGCCCCAGTCAGAAAATAAAAGGGATGGGTGCTGAGTGAAGGCATCACTTGCCCCAGTCAGAAAATAAAAGGGATGTCTAACATTTAAAGTATTTATTAATTCATGAGGAGTAAAAATAAAAATATGTTTCAGTACAAATGTGTCTATAAGTAGTAATATAGTTACAAATAATATACTTAGTATTAAAATAGTTAGTAGTAATATAGTACTAGAAATATAGATGGTAGTAATATAGCTAGAAGTAATATAGTTACTAATAATATACTTAGTATTAAAATAGTTAGTAGTAATATATACTAGAAATATAGATGGCAGTAATATAGTTACTAAGAATATACTTAGTATTAAAATAGTTAGTAGTAATATAGTACTAGAAATATAGATGGTAGTAATATAGCTAGAAGTAATATAGTTACTAATAATATACTTAGTATTAAAATAGTTAGTAGTAATATATACTAGAAATATAGATGGCAGTAATATAGTTACTAAGAATATACTTAGTATTAAAATAGTTAGTAGTAATATAGTACTAGAAATATAGATGGCAGTAATATAGTTACTAAGAATATACTTAGTATTAACATAGTTAGTAGTAATATAGTACTGGTAATATAGTTACCAATAATATACTTAGTAGTAATATAGTTAGTACTAATATAGTACTCGTAATATAGTTGCTTGTAATATAGTTACTAAGAATATACGTAGTATTAATATAGTTAGTAGTAATATAGTACGGGTAATATAGTTACCAATAATATACTTAGTAGTAATATAGTTAGTAGTAATATAGTACTAGTAATATAGTTAGTAGTAATATAGTACTAGTAATATAGTTAGCAGCAATATAGTTAGTAGTAATATAGTACAAGTAATATAGTTAGTAGTAATATAATAGTAATTTGTTGTACTATAGTGGTGGCCATTGGCAGTCCTCTGTTCTCTGTAAGGACTAAGTTGTTTGGGCCGCAGAGAAGGGAGAGGTCAAGGTGTCATCATGTGTAAACATATCTTTTGCTCCACTGTGTCTGTGTGCGGGTCACTCCCTACTTTTCCCATCGGGGAGAGGAGGATGGCAGGGTCTGGAATCATTCTATGTTCCCTCTCTTGTTGCTCCTATCTTGACCTATAGCCCCACTCTCCTCTCCGTGAGTTTGTCCAGGATTGGTTGTATTTAGAATTGGTTGTATCTAAATGACAATTTGATATATATCATATAGTGGGGGTAATGTCTTGGTACCATTTTGTACCAAGGAGGAGATAAGAGCTTTGTTTAGGAGACCAAACTGAACGATAATTTATAGCCCACTCTGTCTGGCTAGGGGATATTCCTCTGAAGTAAAGTCTTTCTTTGTGTAAGTTCCTAAGACCTGTGTTTTGTCATGTCGTCTAGGGAGGGGTTGGATCTTTGCTATAAAGGAACCCATTTGCCATTATGTTGGGCACTCTCAACTTTTCATTAGAGATACTGAACTGTTGAAAGTCAAAATGCTATTGCAAAAGCTTAATTATTATTAAAGGTGAAGATTAAGCATAACTCTGACTCGTGTGTGATTTGCTCTCTCATCATTTGGTAATTAAGGACATTTCCATGACACTAGTAATTGAGTTAGTAGTAATATAGTACTAGTAATATAGTTAGTAGTAATATAGTTTGTAGTAATATTGTAACGGTTTTCTTGATGAGAAGGCGAGTCGGACCAAAATGCGGCGTGTCTATTGCAATCCATGTTTAATGAAGTAACACACTAAACACAAACACTATCAAAACAATAAACTTAACGAAAACCGAAACAGCCTATACTTGTGTAACCTAACACAGAACAATGACATCAGGACACTAAGGACAATCACCCAAGACAAACTCAAAGAATATGGCTGCCTAAATATGGTTCCCAATCAGAGACAACGATAAACACCTGCCTCTGATTGAGAACCACTTCAGACAGCCATAGACTTAGCTAGAACACCCCACTAGCTACAATCCCCATACATACACACCACATACAAAACCCCATGCCACACCCTGGCCTGACCAAATAAATAAAGATAAACACAAAATACTTTGACCAGGGTGTGACAAATATAGTACTAGTAATATAGTTAATAGTAATATACTTAGTATTAATATAGTTAGTAGTAATATAGTACAAGTAATATAGTTAGTAGTAATATACTTAGTATTAATATAGTTAGTAGTAATATAGTACAAGTAATATAGTTAGTAGTAATATACTTAGTATTAATATAGTTAGTAGTAATATAGTACAAGTAATATAGTTAGTAGTAATATACTTAGTATTAATATAGTTAGTAGTAATATAGTACAAGTAATATAGTTAGTAGTAATATAGTTAGTAGTAATATAGTTAGTAGTAATATAGTTAGTAGTAATATAGTACAAGTAATATAGTTAGTAGTAATATAGTTAGTAGTAATATAGTTAGTAGTAATATAGTTAGTAGTAATATAGTTAGTAGTAATATAGTACAAGTAATATAGTTAGTAGTAATATAGTTAGTAGTAATATAGTTAGTAGTAATATAGTTAGTAGTAATATAGTTAGTAGTAATATAGTTAGTAGTAATATAGTACAAGTAATATAGTTAGTAGTAATATACTTAGTATTAATATAGTTAGTAGTAATATAGTACAAGTAATATAGTTAGTAGTAATATACTTAGTATTAATATAGTTAGTAGTAATATAGTACAAGTAATATAGTTAGTAGTAATATACTTAGTAGTAATATAGTTAGTAGTAATATAGTACTAGTAATATAGTTAGTAGTAATATAGTTAGTAGTAATATAGTTAGTAGTAATATAGTACTAGTAATATAGTTAGTAGTAATATACTTAGTATTAATATAGTTAGTAGTAATATAGTACAAGTAATATAGTTAGTAGTAATATAGTTAGTAGTAATATAGTTAGTAGTAATATAGTTAGTAGTAATATAGTTAGTAGTAATATAGTTAGTAGTAATATAGTTAGTAGTAATATAGTTAGTAGTAATATAGTTAGTAGTAATATAGTTAGTAGTAATATAGTTAGTAGTAATATAGTACAAGTAATATAGTTAGTAGTAATATAGTTAGTAGTAATATAGTTAGTAGTAATATAGTTAGTAGTAATATAGTTAGTAGTAATATAGTTAGTAGTAATATAGAACAAGTAATATAGAGAGAGAGAGAGAGAGAGAGAGAGAGAGAGAGAAACAGAGAGAGAGAGAGAGAGAGAGAGAGAGAGAAACAGAGAGAGAGAGAGAGAGAGAGAGAGAGAAACAGAGAGAGAGAGAGAGAGAGAGAGAGAGAGAAACAGAGAGAGAGAGAGAGAGAGAGAGAGAGAGAAACAGAGAGAGAGAGAGAGAGAGAGAGAGAGAGAAACAGAGAGAGAGAGAGAGAGAGAGAGAGAGATGGAGATCATGCAATAAAACACATTTCCCAATAAAGCCCCTTGAATTGAATTGAATTGATAGAGATCATGAGCAGATGGGCACCTGCATTTTTCTGCATGTTTTTGATTTAGATAAACTTGGATATTTCCGCAAGGACATACACAGGACTCTACCCTCCACAACATAACCTTCAACTCCATTTTAATTTCCAAGGTCGATACAGCAAACCGTCTGGCAAACAAACACCAGAAACCTGAAAACACCATTAACTGAGTGAGTAATGTTATGTCTGAAGCTACTTTTAAAGCCAAGAAGAAAAATAAATGACAATGATATATTTGACTTTATTAGAACTGAATGCTAAATTAAGGTTACCACAGCTTGCTAGGGCAGAACAGATCAGATCAATTAGCACTGAGGTGTGAAGTGAGAGGTGTCAAAGCCCTTGAGCCCAACAATGTCAAGAGAGTTTCACAGCCTCCCCCACCCAAATGCAGAGGCCTTTGATGCCCCCTCCATCTCTGAGGTCATTATAATACAATACCCCCTGGATTCATCTCTATTTTGAACTGATAAGCAGCCAGGACACTTCAATTGTAAATTACCTCAATAAGAAACAATATTGTTGCTTTTATCACACCAGAAGATTTTCCAATCGCAATCTCCGAAATACAACAGCCACAGGACCACTTTGTTTTTGCTAGCTACGTTAGCTAGCTAGCTGGGATTTTCTACAAGGAATCTCTTGGCCTGCCATCCTATTCTAACCACCTCTCGCCGACTTCTTTGTATTCGTGTCACCTGATGATATCGCCGTACAATTCGTTCTTGTTGTCATCCAATGCACATTCAAATGTCATAAATCAACACTGTTTAGCTCTCCCTGTCCTCTGCCGTGACCTGATTGTATTACAGCTGATATCTGGAAATGTGCACGTACACCCTGGTCCATCGACCGTTGCAAGGCTCCAATTCTGACTTGTGCTCTGATATCTGCTTCACTGATTTCTCCTCTCGGAAAATCCTGGGTTCTCTGCATGTAAACACTAGAAGCTTATTACCTAACATTGATCAATTGAAAGTGTGGGTTCACAGCTCCAATCCTGATGTGGTGGTCATTACGGAGACGTGGTTAAGGAAGAGTGTTTTGAATACTGATGTTAACCTTTCTGGTTATGACCTTTTTCGGAAAGACAGATCTTCCAAAGGTGGTGGAGTGGCAATCTTTATAGGAACACCTTCAGTGTTGTCTCCATCAAGTATCTCCCCAAACAATTTGATTTGCTGGTTTTAAAACATTACACTTTGAAATGGCTCTTTGTTGAATGTTACTGGGTGTTATCACCCTCCAACAGCACCAACAGTACATTACCTGCCCTAAGCTCTCTCCCGGCCCCTTACACTAAGTCTGAATTTGTCCTGCTAGGGGACCTAAAGTGGGACATGCTTAAACAACTGACCAAGTCCTAAAGCAATGGAAATCCCTACATATTTCTCAGATTATTACCAATCCCACAAAGTATGACATCAAACACCCAGAAAATGCTTATTTTCCACCATAATTTGCAAATAAATTCATAAAAAATCCTACAATGTGATTTTCTGGATTTTTTTTCTTCATTTTGTCTGTCATAGTTGAAGTGTACCTATGATGAAAATTACAGGCCTCTCTCATCTTTTTAAGTGGGAGAACTTGCACAATTGGTGGCTGACTAAATACTTTTTTGCCCCACTGTATCAGAAACTTTGAACATTCAACAGAGCACCATTAAATCCATTATTAAAAAATGGAAAGAATATGGCACCACAACAAACCTGCCGAGAGAGGGCTGCCCACCAAAACTCACGGACCAGGCAAGGAGGACTTTAATCAGAGAGACAACAAAGAGACCAACAATAACCCTGAAGGAGCTGCAAAGCTCCACAGCGGAGATTGGAGTATCTGTCCATAGGACCACTTTAAGCCGTACACTCCACAGAGCTGGGCTTTACTGAAGAGAGGCCAGAAATAGAGTGGCCAGAAAAAAGCCATTGCTGAAAGAACACGTTAGCTGTTCGCCAAAAGGCATGTGGGAGACTCCCCAAACATATGGAAGAAGGTACTCTGGTCAGATGAGAACATGAGTTTTAATGTCTTCACTATTAATCTACAATGTAGAAAATACTACACCGGTATTGTATTTGGTAGTAATATAGTTAGTAGTAATATACAGTAGTTAGTAGTTTTATAGTTAGTAGTAATTAACAGTAGTTAGTAGATTTATAGTTAGTAGTAATATACAGTAGTTAGTAGTTTTATAGTTAGTAGTAATTAACAGTAGTTAGTAGTTTTGTAGTAATATAGTTAGTAGTTTTTAGTTAGTAGTAATATACAGTAGTTAGTAGTTTTATAGTTAGTAGTAAAATAGTTAGTAGTAATATAGTTAGCAGTAATATAGTACTAGTAATATAGTTAGTAGTAATATAGTACTAGTAATATAGTTAGTAGTAATATAGTACTAGTAATATAGCTGGTAGTAAAATAGTTAGTAGTAATATAGTTAGTAGTAATATAGTACTAGTAATATAGTTAGTATTAATATAGTACTAGTAATATAGCTGGTAGTAAAATAGTTAGTAGTAATATAGTTAATAGTGATATAGTACTAGTAATATAGTTAGTAGTAATATAGTTAGTAGTAATATAGTACTAATATACAGTAGTTAGTAGTTTTATATTTAGTAGTAATATAGTTAGTAGTAATATAGCTGGTAGTAATATAGTTAGCAGTAATATAGTACTAGTAATATAGTTAGTAGTAATATAGTTAGTAGTAATATAGTTAGTAGTAATATAGTACTAGTAATATAGTTAGCAGTAATATAGTACTAGTAATATAGTTAGTAGTAATATAGTACTAGTAATATAGTTAGTAGAAATATAGTACTAGTAATATAGTTAGTAGTAAAATAGTTAGTAGTAATATAGTTAGCAGTAATATCGTACTAGTAATATAGTTAGTAGTAATATAGTTAGTAGTGATATACAGTAGTTAGTAGTTTTATAGTTAGTAGTAATATAGTTAGCAGTAATATAGTACTAGTAATATAGTTAGTAGTAATATAGTTAGTAGTGATATAGTTAATACTAATATAGTTAGTAATAATATATAACTAGTAGTTAGTAGTAATATAGTAGTAGTAATATAGCCAGTATTAATATAGTACTAGTAATATAGTTAGTATTAATATAGTACTAGTAATAATAGTAATGTAGTTAGTAGTAATATAGTTAGTGGTAATATAGTTGGTAGTAATATAGTTAGTAGTAATATAGTTAGTAGTAATATAGTTGGTAGTAATATAGTTAGTAGTAATATAGTTGGTAGTAATATAGTTAGTAGTAATATAGTTAGTAGTAATATAGAACTAGTAATATAGTTAGTAGTAATATAGTTAGTAGTAATATAGTTAATAGTAATGTAGTACTAGTAATATAGTTAGTAGTAATATAGCTGGTAGTAATATAGTACTAGTAATATAGTTAGTAGTAATATAGTTAGTAGTAATATAGTTAGTAGTAATATAGTTAGTAGTAATACAGTTAGTAGTAATATAGAACTAGTAATATAGTTGGTAGTAATATAGTTAGTAGTAATATAGGACTAGTAATATAGTTAATACTAATATAGTTAGTAGTAATATAGTACTAGTAATAGAGTTAGTAGTAATATAGCTGGTAGTAATATAGTTAGTAGTAATATAGTACTAGTAATAGAGTTAGTAGTAATATAGCTGGTAGTAATATAGTTAGTAGTAATATAGTACTAGTAATATAGTTAGTAGTAATATAATTTTTAGTAATATAGTTAGTAGTAATATAGCTGATATAAATATAGTTAGTACTAATATAGTTAGTAGTAATATAGTACTAGTAATATAGTTAGTAGTAATATAGTTAGTAGTAATATAGTATGAGTAATATATTTAGTAGTAATATAGCTGGTAGTAATATAGTTAGTAGTAATATAGTTAGTAGTAATATAGTACTAGT
>NC_143048.1:48042500-48080000 GCF_057628025.1 Oncorhynchus mykiss | reverse complement strand
ACTCCTCCTATTCACATAAACACTGACCCACTCTTCCTATTCACATAGACACTGACCCACTCCTCCTATTCACATAGACACTGACCCACTCTTCCTATTCACATAGACACTGACCCACTCCTCATATTCACATAGACACTGACCCACTCCTCATATTCACAAAGACACTGACCCACTCCCCCTATTCACATAGACACTGACCCACTCCTCCTATTCACATAGACACTGACCCACTCCTCCTATTCACATAGACACTGACCCACTTCTACTATTCACATAGACACTGACCCACTCCTCCTATTCACATAGACACTGACCCACTCCTCCTATTCACAAAGACACTGACCCACTCCTCCTATTCACATAAACACTGACCCACTCTCCTATTCACATAGACACTGACCCACTCCTCCTATTCACATAGACACTGACCCACTCCTCCTATTCACATAGACACTGACCCACTCCTCCTATTCACATAGACACTGACCCACTCCTCCTATTCACATAGACACTGACCCACTCCTCCTATTCACATAAACACTGACCCACTCCTCCTATTCACATAGACACTGACCCACTCCTCCTATTCACATAGACACTGACCCACTCTTCCTATTCACATAGACACTGATCCACTCCTCTATTCACATAGAATCTGGCCCACTCCTCATATTCACATAGACACTGACCCACTCCTCCTATTCACATAGACACTGACCCACTCTTCCTATTCACATAGACACTGACCCACTCTTCCTATTCACATAGACACTGATCCACTCCTCTATTCACATAGAATCTGGCCCACTCCTCATATTCACATAGACACTGACCCACTCTTCCTATTCACATAGACACTGATCCACTCCTCTATTCACATAGACACTGATCCACTCCTCCTATTCACATAGACACTGACCCACTCTTCCTATTCACATAGACACTGATCCACTCCTCTATTCACATAGACACTGACCCACTCCTCCTATTCACATAGACACTGACCCACTCCTCCTATTCACATAGACACTGACCCACTCTTCCTATTCACATAGACACTGACCCACTTCTCCTATTCACATAGACACTGACCCACTCCTCCTATTCACATAGACACTGACCCACTCTTCCTATTCACATAGATACTGACCCACTCCTCCTATTCACATAGACACTGACCCACTCCTCTATTCACATAGAATCTGGCCCACTCTCCTATTCACATAGACACTGACCCACTCTTCCTATTCACATAGACACTGACCCACTCCTCCTATTCACATAGACACTGACCCACTCTTCCTATTCACATAGACACTGACCCACTCCTCATATTCACATAGACACTGACCCACTCCTCATATTCACAAAGACACTGACCCACTCCCCCTATTCACATAGACACTGACCCACTCCTCCTATTCACATAGACACTGACCCACTCCTCCTATTCACATAGACACTGACCCACTTCTACTATTCACATAGACACTGACCCACTCCTCCTATTCACATAGACACTGACCCACTCCTCCTATTCACATAGACACTGACCCACTCCTCCTATTCACATAGACACTGACCCACTTCTACTATTCACATAGACACTGACCCACTCCTCCTATTCACATAGACACTGACCCACTCCTCCTATTCACATAGACACTGACCCACTCCTCCTATTCACATAAACACTGACCCACTTCTCATATTCACATAGACACTGACCCACTCCTCCTATTCACATAGACACTGACCCACTCCTCCTATTCACATAGACACTGACCCACTCTTCCTATTCACATAGACACTGATCCACTCCTCTATTCACATAGAATCTGGCCCACTCCTCATATTCACATAGACACTGACCCACTCCTCCTATTCACATAGACACTGACCCACTCTTCCTATTCACATAGACACTGACCCACTCTTCCTATTCACATAGACACTGATCCACTCCTCTATTCACATAGAATCTGGCCCACTCCTCATATTCACATAGACACTGACCCACTCTTCCTATTCACATAGACACTGATCCACTCCTCTATTCACATAGACACTGATCCACTCCTCCTATTCACATAGACACTGACCCACTCTTCCTATTCACATAGACACTGATCCACTCCTCTATTCACATAGACACTGACCCACTCCTCCTATTCACATAGACACTGACCCACTCCTCCTATTCACATAGACACTGACCCACTCTTCCTATTCACATAGACACTGACCCACTTCTCCTATTCACATAGACACTGACCCACTCCTCCTATTCACATAGACACTGACCCACTCTTCCTATTCACATAGATACTGACCCACTCCTCCTATTCACATAGACACTGACACACTCTTCCTATTCACATAGATACTGACCCACTCCTCTATTCACATAGAATCTGGCCCACTCTCCTATTCACATAGACACTGACCCACTCCTCCTATTCACATAGACACTGACCCACTTCTCATATTCACATAGACACTGACCCACTCCTCTATTCACATAGACACTGACCCACTCCTCTATTCACATAAACACTGACCCACTCTTCCTATTCACATAGACACTGACCCACTCTTCCTATTCACATAGACACTGACCCACTCTTCCTATTCACATAGACACTGATCCACTCCTCTATTCACATAGAATCTGGCCCACTCCTCATATTCACATAGACACTGACCCACTCCTCCTATTCACATAGACACTGACCCACTCTTCCTATTCACATAGACACTGACCCACTCTTCCTATTCACATAGACACTGATCCACTCCTCTATTCACATAGAATCTGGCCCACTCCTCATATTCACATAGACACTGACCCACTCTTCCTATTCACATAGACACTGACCCACTCTTCCTATTCACATAGACACTGACACACTCTTCCTATTCACATAGATACTGACCCACTCCTCTATTCACATAGACACTGACCCACTCCTCCTATTCACATAGACACTGACCCACTCTTCCTATTCACATAGACACTGACCCACTCTTCCTATTCACATAGACACTGACCCACTCTTCCTATTCACATAGACACTGATCCACTCCTCTATTCACATAGACACTGACCCACTCCTCCTATTCACATAGACACTGACCCACTCTTCCTATTCACATAGACACTGACCCACTCTTCCTATTCACATAGACACTGACCCACTCTTCCTATTCACATAGATACTGACCCACTCCTCCTATTCACATAGACACTGACCCACTCCTCTATTCACATAGAATCTGGCCCACTCTCCTATTCACATAGACACTGACCCACTCCTCCTATTCACATAGACACTGACCCACTTCTCATATTCACATAGACACTGACCCACTCCTCTATTCACATAGACACTGACCCACTCCTCCTATTCACATAGACACTGACCCACTCTTCCTATTCACATAGACACTGATCCACTCCTCTATTCACATAGAATCTGGCCCACTCCTCATATTCACATAGACACTGACCCACTCTTCCTATTCACATAGACACTGACCCACTCTTCCTATTCACATAGACACTGACCCACTCTTCCTATTCACATAGACACTGATCCACTCCTCTATTCACATAGAATCTGGCCCACTCCTCATATTCACATAGACACTGACCCACTCTTCCTATTCACATAGACACTGACCCACTCTTCCTATTCACATAGACACTGACCCACTCTTCCTATTCACATAGACACTGATCCACTCTCCTATTCACATAGACACTGACCCACTCTTCCTATTCACATAGACACTGACCCACTCTTCCTATTCACATAGACACTGATCCACTCTCCTATTCACACAGACACTGACCCACTCTCCTATTCACATAGACACTGACCCACTCTTCCTATTCACATAGACACTGACCCACTCCTCCTATTCACATAGACACTGATCCACTCTCCTATTCACATAGACACTGACCCACTCTTCCTATTCACATAGACACTGACCCACTCTTCCTATTCACATAGACACTGACCCACTCCTCCTATTCACATAGACACTGATCCACTCTCCTATTCACATAGACACTGACCCACTCCTCCTATTCACATAGACACTGACCCACTCTTCCTATTCACATAGACACTGACCCACTCTTCCTATTCACATAGACACTGATCCACTCTCCTATTCACATAGACACTGACCCACTCCTCTATTCACATAGACACTGACCCACTCTTCCTATTCACATAGACACTGATCCACTCTTCCTATTCACATAGACACTGACCCACTCTTCCTATTCACATAGATACTGACCCACTCTTTCTATTCACATAGACACTGATCCACTCCTCCTATTCACATAGACACTGATCCACTCTCCTATTCACATAGACACTGACCCACTCCTCTATTCACATAGACACTGACCCACTCTTCCTATTCACATAGACACTGACCCACTCTTCCTATTCACATAGACACTGACCCACTCCTCTATTCACATAGACACTGACCCACTCTTCCTATTCACATAGACACTGACCCACTCTTCCTATTCACATAGACACTGATCAACTCCTCTATTCACATAGAATCTGGCCCACTCTATTCCCCCAGAAAAGCTGTGTTGGCACCAAGCAGATTTTTACCTGCGTCATAGAACAGGACAGAGAGCGCGAGAGAGAGAGAGAGACAGAGACAGATACAGATACAGAGAGACATAGAGACAGATACAGATACAGAGAGACATAGAGACAGATACAGAGAGACATAGAGACAGATACAGAGAGACATAGAGACAGATACAGATACAGAGACAGATAGAGAGAGAGACATAGAGAGAGAGACAGATAGAGAGAGGGAGAGAGAGAGAGAGACAGATAGAGAGAGGGCGAGAGAGAGAGAGCGCGCGAGAGAGAGAGAGATACAGATACAGAGAGACAGAGACAGATACAGATACAGAGAGAGAGAGAGACATAGAGACAGAGACAGAGAGAGAGAGACAGATGCAGAGACAGAGACAGTGTCTATGTGACAGAGAGAGACAGTGAGACAGATACAGATACAGAGACAGACAGATAGAGAGAGAAAGGCAGATAGAGATAGAGAGAGAGACAGATAGAGAGACAGAGAGAGAGAGAGAGAGAGACAGAGACAGAGAGAGAGACAGAGAGAGAGACAGAGAGAGAGACAGAGAGAGAGTGTGCCATCACAGCAGCAAGATTTGTGACCTGGTGCCACGAGAAAAGGGCAACCAGTGAGGAACAAACACCATTGTAAATACAACCCATATTTATGCTTATTTATTGTACCTTGTGTACTTTAACCATTTGTACATTGTTAAAACACTGTATATATATAATATGACATTTGTAATGTCTTTATTGTTTTGAAACTTCTGTATGTGTAATGTTTACTGTTAATTTGTATTGTTTTTCACTTTATATATTCACTTTATATATTATCTACCTCAGTTTGGCAATGTTAACACGTTTCCCATGCCAATAAAGCCCTTGAATTTAATTGAAATTGAATTGAGAGAGACAGAGAGAGACAGATACAGAGAGAGAGAGACATATACAGAGAGAGACAGATACAGATACAGACAGAGAGAGAGAGAGAGAGAGAGAGAGAGAGACACAGAGACAGAGAGAGACAGAGACAGAGAGAGAGGGAGACACAGAGACAGAGAGAGACAGAGACAGAGAGAGAGAGAGAGAGACAGAGACAGAGACAGAGACAGAGACAGAGACAGAGACAGAGAGATACAGAGACAGAGAGAGACAGAGAGATTACTGTCCTTATCCTGCTTTAGATACAACATTAATCATGATCATACAGTGTCCTGAAGTGCCCTCCTCTACTCAACACAATACACCTGACTCAACACAGCTACGATCCAGTCCTGACTAACTATGGACCATTAACCTGAGTCATCCTACAGCACACATCCTCCCTCTAACATCCTAGTTCTTTCCTACCTGGACAGGGGAGAAGAGGAAGAGAGAGAAGCGACAACCATTCTGTCCCATGGCTTCTCCCAACAGCTTCTGTCCGAGCCGAGGGAGTCAGAGAGACTATGGTGATGTAAAGCTGCCTGCCAGCCTGTCAGAGAATGGCCTTGAGCTCTCTCTCTCTCTCTCTGTCTTTGTCTCCATCTCTCTTTCTCACTCTCTCTCTCTTTCCTTGAGCTCATTAGCTCATCAATGTCAGCCGATTGGAGAGTCTTCAGGGATTTGGGCCCTTCCCCCCTCCACCTCTCTCTGGGGATATTCATGAACTGACCGATACACACCACTAGGTGGCGGTTTTGTGTCAGCAATAAAATCCACAGCAAAACATTGCCAGCCTACTAACATGACAGTACAGCTGTACACTGGTATCCTAAACTTGTTGTTTCCTCGGTTACACTACAACAAAACTGTATTCTGTATGAATATAGACAGGTCAGCTGATAAACGTCACTCATCATGATGCAGATCGATAGAGCCAGAAGCCATCGTCTTGTTATGATACTGAACAGTCAAATAGCTTAGATGACAAGGAACTGCCACGTGGGGACTCGTAGGTGGCTTGTTTCAGCTAGTTTTCAGTTGTTTCTTGGTACTATGTCTTTGAGGTGTTTTGACTGATCTCATGTCTTATGCTAATATGGCCATAATTCGCTGTAACAATGTGCAGTATTTGATAGAAAACAAGTGCTCATTTTGGCAAATGTACGTTTTCAATAAACATTTGGAGACAAAATATAGTTTTGTTGTTGACAAAATTTATTGGCCAACTCCGTCCGTTTTGCCCCATATTATCATACAAATTAAAGCAGAAATGAGTGACACCGAATATAATTTTTCTTCTGTGGGTTTTTATGTTTATCAAGCAATTCTACTGGTCTCTGAGTCAGACAGAGTTCTCTAGAGCACCTCTACTGGTCTCTGAGTCAGACAGAGTTCTCCAGAGCACCTCTACTGGTCTCTGAGTCAGACAGAGTTCTCTAGAGCACCTCTACTGGTCTCTGAGTCAGACAGAGTTCTCTAGAGCACCTCTACTGGTCTCTGAGTCAGACAAAGTTCTCTAGAGCACCTCTACTGGTCTCTGAGTCAGACAGAGTTCTCTAGAGCACCTCTACTGGTCTCTGAGTCAGACAGAGATCTCTAGAGCACCTCTAATGGTCTCTGAGTCAGACAGAGTTCTCTAGAGCACCTATACTTGTCTCTGAGTCAGACAGAGTTCTCTAGAGCACCTCTACTGGTCTCTGAGTCAGACAGAGTTCTCTAGAGCACCTCTACTGGTCTCTGAGTCAGACCAAGTTCTCTAGAGCACCTATACTGGTCTCTGTGTCAGACAGAGATCTCTAGAGCACCTCTACTGGTCTCTGAGTCAGACAGAGTTCTCTAGAGCACCTATACTGGTCTCTGTGTCAGACATAGTCCTCTAGAGCACCTCTACTGGTCTCTGTGTCAGACAGAGTTCTCTAGAGCACCTCTACTGGTCTCTGTGTCAGACATAGTCCTCTAGAGCACCTCTACTGGTCTCTGAGTCAGACAGAGATCTCTAGAGCACCTCTACTGGTCTCTGAGTCAGACAGAGATCTCTAGAGCATTTAGAATAAACATGCAGAGTAGAAAGTTGGCTTCAGATTTTGACCGCAAGACAAGGATCAGGATATCCTGTTTCTTAAGAGAAGCCTAAACTCAGACACGGTGAACAAGGCTAAAACATGCCAACTGAGAGAGATAAAGCCTTGGTTGTTTCCTGCAACAACATCTACTAAAAGGTTTCACTGTGTTTTGAGGCACATTGAATAAAACTATTCTGTAAAAGTGATTTGAAAGTGCAAACAAAAGCTGGTACCAGATCTTAATATATATATATTTTTTTGTCAACTTCTCAAACTATATCTTTGTCAGATCGGAGACCAGCTAGGCCAAGACATGGAAAGCAACACAGAGACAGTGATACACTGACCTGCAGCTTCTCGATGAGGGGGGAACTCTTGGAAGTCTTCATCTTGAATTTGGGGGGGTGTGGAGAGACGATGCTGGGTTTCTATGGACACGACAGACACCAAAGAGTTAACAGAGACGGTTGCCACTATAAGGCCAAGATAGGGACGACAGAGACAGACCACTAGAACGAAATCCCCAGAAAGAAGACAACTAACAGACCAAAAACATCACTCAGGCACGCTTGACATTTAAAGGTAATTTTCAGGCCTTTGTTTCAAAAAGGGGAATTTCCTCGTAGCCAAATCAGCATTTTCCATTTTTTCATAATTGCAACATGACTAAAACAGAAAGTTGACAACTTCTACCTCCAGTTCCCCGTGGTCATGTTTCACGTCGTGAAGCTGCAGGGAGCCCGGAGGAGGCCTCCTTTTAACAGGCTTCCTCTGCAACACAATGACAGAATAGTTAATAACATACAAATACAGGCATTCAGATACAAATACAGGCATTCAGATACAAATACTGGCATTCAGATACAAATACTGGCATTCAGATAAAACTTCAGGCATTCAGATACAAATACAGGCATTCAGATAATACTTCAGGCATTCAGATACAAATACAGGCATTCAGATACAAATACAGGCATTCAGATAATACTTCAGGCATTCAGATCCAAATACAGGCATTCAGATACAAATACAGGCATTCAGATACAAATACAAGCATTCGGGCATTGGTAACCTCTATACTAGTGTTGTCACGATACCAGGATTAGTATCACAGTATAATACAATGCAAACTACATTGCTACAGATGCTGGTCTGATGCCCGTGCCAGCCGCGACCGGGAGACCCATGAGGCGACGGTGGGCTTTAGGTTTCTCTCTCTCTCTAAAAACAGAAAAAAATCATTCTAAATAACAAACGGCCTTTATTTACAAATTAGTAATAATGTCTCAGTCCATGTTGAAGAATGGCCTTTTTCTCACTCTAGGTTATTTGAAATCAGAATAATCTCCAAAATATAGTTGCTGTTTTTTAAATTAAATTAAAAATTAATTAAGAAATATATAAAAGCCCCTTAGATATTAATTTATAATCCTCCAATCCTTTCAATCTAATTATTGGCGGAGAGTCACCTTATTGAACATTTTTTTTATCTGATATAAATATATATATAAAAAATGATATACTGTTGGCCTACCTTAGGCGACATGAGTCTCACTAGTGTTGAGTAATGTGCTGTTAAAAGTGGTGTAGGTCTTATTTATTTAAAGAGCATATTGAAGTTAGAAGCAGTAGGATTTGAAGCAATTGCCTACCCACTGTGGTCAACTATTTCAGCACCGTTTATGCGCTGCTCTGAGACAAGCATGGGGACTGGTCTTGATAAATTAAGGAGATTTTTATTTTCACTGAATCTCCGTTTGAGTATTGGTTAGACAACAATTATGGTGTGGAAATGTTATGCTCTTAGCACTGTAGCCTACTCCCGACCGGTCACGTTGTACAGCGCCATATTTTCCTAACGGAAACTCTGAGGGTTTTGTTTTTCTTGGAATAGAAACACTATAATATTAATCAAAATAATGAAGCTACATTTCTTAAAACCAATCCCAAGTTTTCAATTCTCTAGTACAACCACTATTGAAGGCTTGTCAAATGCTTCTCAAAGACGCCCTCTAGTGGTCAAACCAGCACTAACTGGCATTAATGGTAACAATGGCTGTCAATTAAATAACGTGCCATAGAATTCTGCGACAGCCTTCAAGGTGTAGCATGCAGTATGACGCAACTTTTACAGGAAGAACCACGGTGCCATCACAATACTCAATGCTAAAACGATACCAAAAACGATACCACGGGAAAATGAGAAGGTGTATTAGCCAAGATCATAGAATGGCACTTGATCCAGACAGATCTTTTGAGTTCAATACATTTTAAATGTTTGATGACAGCCATGTATGGATTAATGAATCAATTATACAATCAATTTGACTACGTAATATTATGGTCCTAATTTATTTGGATGGTAAATCTCGATCTATTGATAAAGTGGATAAATAAAAGGGGTAGCCTAGGCCTATTCAAAATACAGGTGAATCCCTATTCAGTAGGAGTGTGTGGATGCATTGAGTTATTGAGCTTGTGTGGGCTCATTTCATGGTGCTACAGATGAGACTTTCCATACGGGGACTTATTTTACTGTTACTGATCAACAACTCTTTTTTTAAATAAAAGTGTGCGCTGTCTCTTTAAGACCCAATGATGTAATGCACACAGCGAGCATTGAGACCCCACCTCTTCCTGGTGAGTAACAGTACTGAGACCCCACCTCTTCCTGGTGAGTAACAGTATTGAGACCCCACCTCTTCCTGGTGAGTAACAGTACTGAGACCCCACCTCTTCCTGGTGAGTAACAGTATTGAGACCCCACCTCTTCCTGGTGAGTAACAGTACTGAGACCCCACCTCTTCCTGGTGAGTAACAGTATTGAGACCCCACCTCTTCCTGGTGAGGAACAGTATTGAGACCCCACCTCTTCCTGGTGAGTAACAGTACTGAGACCGCACCTCTTCCTGGTGAGTAACATATTGAGACCCCACCTCTTCCTGGTGAGTAAAAGTATTGAGACCCCACCACTTCCTGGTGAGCAACAGTATTGAGACCCCACCTCTTCCTGGTGAGCAACAGTATTGAGACCCCACCTCTTCCTGGTGAGTAACAGTATTGAGACCCCACCACTTCCTGGTGAGTAACAGTATTGAGACCCCACCTCTTCCTGGTGAGGAACAGTATTGAGACCCCACCTCTTCCTGGTGAGTAACGGTACTGAGACCGCACCTCTTCCTGGTGAGTAACAGTATTGAGACCCCACCACTTCCTGGTGAGTAACAGTATTGAGACCCCACCTATTCCTGGTGAGGAACAGTATTGAGACCCCACCTCTTCCTGGTGAGTAACGGTACTGAGACCGCACCTCTTCCTGGTGAGTAACAGTATTGAGACCCCACCTCTTCCTGGTGAGTAACAGTATTGAGACCCCACCTCTTCCTGGTGAGTAACAGTATTGAGACCCCACCTCTTCCTGGTGAGCAACAGTATTGAGACCCCACCTCTTCCTGGTGAGTAACAGTATTGAGCCCACCACTTCCTGGTGAGTAACAGTATTGAGACCCCACCTCTTCCTGGTGAGTAACAGTATTGAGACCCCACCACTTCCTGGTGAGTAACAGTATTGAGACCCCACCTCTTCCTGGTGAGTAACAGTATTGAGACCTCACCTCTTCCTGGTGAGTAACAGTATTGAGACCCCACCTCTTCCTGGTGAGAGACAGTACTGAGTACTGAAC
Source organism: Oncorhynchus mykiss (assembly GCF_057628025.1). Lineage (NCBI taxonomy): Eukaryota > Metazoa > Chordata > Actinopteri > Salmoniformes > Salmonidae > Oncorhynchus > Oncorhynchus mykiss. The sequence continues at coordinate 48,068,696 of NC_143048.1, read as the reverse complement.
GAGAGGAGAGATGTGACTGAGGCAAGGGCGAGGTAGTGAATGAATTACAATTCTTGGGGGGCAACGACTATAGTTTTTAAGCGACAATCAGCAACTTTGAAATCAGCATACTTTGCATTATGGGTCTGCATATTATCACCAACAAAGTACTAGGGTAGTGAATTGATGTTAGCTTCAGCTACAAGCTAGCAAGGAAAGTTAGCCTAGGAAGCTGGAAGCTACCGGTATCTTCTGTTCTTGCATTGTAAAGTCTTCTGGTGAACAGAAATTAACTATTGCAAAATTTCTACATGTTGCATTATTCAAGTGTGTTCAGTTCTGTGTAGTATGAGAGGAGATAACATGACATAGTCCAGACTCCCAGTGGTTCCTCAGGACAGACTCCCAGTGGTTCCTCAGGACAGACTAGAGTCAGTATGAGAGAGGAGATAACATGATACAGTCCAGACTCCCAGTGGTTCCTCAGGACAGACTCCCAGTGGTTCCTCAGGACAGACTAGAGTCAGTATGAGAGAGGAGATGGTTCCTCAGGACAGACTCCCAGTGGTTCCTCAGGACAGACTAGAGTCAGTATGAGAGAGGAGATAACATGATACAGTCCAGACTCCCAGTGGTTCCTCAGGACAGACTCCCAGTGGTTCCTCAGGACAGTCTAGAGTCAGTATGAGAGGGGAGATAACATGATACAGTCCAGACTCCCAGTGGTTCTTCAGGACAGACTAGAGTCAGTATGAGAGGGGAGATAACATGATACAGTCCAGACTCCCAGTGGTTCCTCAAGACAGACTAGAGTCAGTATGAGAGAGGAGATAACATGATATGGTCCAGACTCCCAGAGGTTCCTCAGGACAGACTAGAGTCAGTATGAGAGAGGAGATAACATGATACAGTCCAGACTCCCAGTGGTTCCTCAGCCCAGACTCCCAGTGGTTCTTCAGGACAGACTCCCAGTGGTTCCTCAGGACAGACTAGAGTCAGTATGAGAGAGGAGATAACATGATACAGTCCAGACTCCCAGTGGTTCTTCAGGACAGACTCCCAGTGGTTCCTCAGGACAGACTAGAGTCAGTATGAGAGAGGAGATAACATGATACAGTCCAGACTCCCAGTGGTTCCTCAGGACAGACTCCCAGTGGTTCCTCAGGACAGACTAGAGTCAGTATGAGAGAGGAGATGGTTCCTCAGGACAGACTCCCAGTGGTTCCTCAGGACAGACTAGAGTCAGTATGAGAGAGGAGATGGTTCCTCAGGACAGACTCCCAGTGGTTCCTCAGGACAGACTAGAGTCAGTATGAGAGAGGAGATAACATGATACAGTCCAGACTCCCAGTGGTTCTTCAGGACAGACTCCCAGTGGTTCCTCAGGACAGACTAGAGTCAGTATGAGAGAGGAGATAACATGATACAGTCCAGACTCCCAGTGGTTCCTCAGCCCAGACTCCCAGTGGTTCCTCAGGACAGACCAGAGCTAGCAATGAGTCCAGGTGGACCAGGCACGGTGTCTCGCGCTTTAAAGGGGACATCGGCTGCGCTGACAGACTCGATCCTCTATCAATCAGTAGACAACGTGAGACACATTTAATAAAAATATCCAAAGTAACAAAAATGTTTTGTACCGAACCGTTTTTTTTTTCCCTTCATGTTTTAGCATTTAAAAAGTACAGAAGTTTTGAGTATACAAATCAACACCAGTCTACACTTCCATTACAGAGGATAAACCAGTGAGTTAACCATCAACGACAGAGAAGGAGACAGACAGACATGACAACTTTACCACAGAACTAGAATGAGAAGCTATTTAGGAACATTACCTCGTCGTGCGGAGTCGGCGTCGGCGTGACGTGATCTTTGAATCTCCCGGCCAACTCGGCCACCGAAGACTTGACCGGTGAGTCCTGCTAAAACACAAAAAGGTCATACATTCAGCAACATAGAAACACCGTCACGAACATGACCTTTGGCATCGCCGCGAGCCGAGAAAGTACTCTGGACCCCAGTGCCTTCCGTGGAGGAGAAGGAGGTCCAACCTTCTGGATTTTCCTCGGAAGCATTTTGATCTCTCCCCGAATACAGAGCTGTGATTGTGGTTCTATCTGTCCACAGGAAGAGAGACACGGCATCCCAGACACAGCTGGACAACATCATACTGCTGCATCTGCCTGGGACATGACATCAGGGTCTTTGTCTTGGCCTTCAGCCTTATCATCTTATCACTGGTTGTGTTGGCCTCTCTCTCTCTCTATCTACCTCTGCCATTATTTTCTCTCAGCTGCCCCCTCCTCCTCCTCCTCCTCCTCTCCCCCTCTACAGTCAACTCCCACTACTCCCATGCTGATTTCTGGGTCTGACTCCTCAATGTTTTCTCTGTTCTCATCTGATGGCTATTAGGTCATTCCTGATATCTGTACAGCAGGGTGGTTTCTGTTTGGTGACCGAAGGCCTAGAGAGGCTTGAACGTACCCCAGCATGTATTCTCTCAGCCCCAAATGGTACCCTATTCCCATGTAGTGCACTATGTAGGTGACATCTGAGACCCAATCTACATCTTCAAAAACACAACACTACTGTTGTCCATTTAGATTCCCAGTTCCCATAACTGATTGGACAAGCTCAGCGTGCTTCGGAGGCTTTGATTGGCCAAGTTGTTTGTAGCATGAAAGGGAATGTGAATTGTTGAAATATTCTGACGACCTCTCTCTGCCTGTTGGAGAACGGCCTTGAGCTCTCTCTGCCTGTTGGAGAACGGCCTTGAGCTCTCTCTGCCTGTTGGAGAACGGCCTTGAGCTCTCTCTGCCTGTTAGAGAATGGCCTTGAGCTCTCTCTGCCTGTTAGAGAACGGCCTTGAGCTCTCTCTGCCTGTTAGAGAACGGCCTTGAGCTCTCTCTGCCTGTTAGAGAACGGCCTTGAGCTTTCTCTGCCTCTCTCTGCCTGTTAGAGAACAGCCTTGAGCTCTCTCTAGTCCATTAGTTCTGTTCACGGAAACACATATCTCCCACCACATTCTTAACAACAGTCCCAGATATACACACAACATTCCACTTTAATCACACTTTATTTTTCTTCTCTCCCCATTCCTCCCCCTCTCTCACCCTTCCATCTCTCACCCTATCCTCCTCTCTCAGAATGACATCACCCACCTCTCTCCCTCCACCCAGTTGTATTACGCCATCATGGACTGACTGACTGACTGACTGAAGAGAGAGAGAGAGAGAGAGGGAGAGAGAGAGAGAGAGACAGAGAGAGAGAGACAGTGAGAGAGAGAGAGACAGAGAGAGAGAGACAGAGAGAGAGAGACAGAGAGAGAGAGAGAGAGAGAGAGAGACAGAGAGAGAGAGACAGAGAGAGAGAGACAGAGAGAGAGAGAGACAGAGAGAGAGAGAGACAGAGAGAGAGACAGAGAGAGAGAGAGAGACAGAGAGAGAGAGACAGAGAGAGAGAGACAGAGAGAGAGAGACAGAGAGAGAGAGACAGAGAGAGAGAGACAGAGAGAGAGGGACAGAGAGAGAGAGACAGAGAGAGAGAGACAGAGAGAGTGAGACAGAGAGAGAGAGACAGAGAGTGTGTGTGTGTTAATGCCACTCAGTGCCTCCCTTTCTGGGTCTGGTCCACAACCCAGTCCTTGAACGTCCTTTCCTGAGCCTGATGTTTTTTCCCCTCCCTGATATATCTAGCTCACTGGGGAGACACCCCCCCCCCCTGATATATCTAGCTCACTGGGGAGACCCCCCCCCTGATGTATCTAGCTCACTGGGGAGACCCCTGATGTATCTAGCTCACTGGGGAGACCACCACCCCCCCCCCCCCCCACCCCCCCCGGGAGACCCCCCCCCCCCAGCCTCAGCCTTTATTTAGTGGCCCCTGATTGTTGAACACGGTTCCTGTGTGTGTGGAAAACTAAGCTCCTCTATAGTTCAGACCTGAGAGACAAAAACAACAAGGAAAAACTGTTTTATTCAACATTCAGTTAGCTGTTCTGATTGGACTGACGCAGAGCTGGAGGGGTTCTGACAACAAGCACGGGAATAGAATGGCGCACTAGCCCACCACACACACGCCATTCAGAGACAGAGCCTGTGTTCTCTCTAGAAAGTAATAGATTATTTCTGTAAGACAACCAACCCAGTTATAGATTAACTTTGTTTCAGTCAGCTGATACTCAGCTGAGCTCTGGCGAAGAACAGAAGAGGAGAAGATAACAGAGGAGAACAGAGGAGAGCAGAGGAGAAGAGAAGAGAGGAGAGGAGATGAGAGGAGAAGACAGAGGAGAAGACAACAGAGGATAAGACAGAGGACAACAGAACAGAGGAGAAGAGAGGAGAACAGAGGAGAAGACAACAGAGGTGAAGAAAAGACAACAGAGGTGAAAACAAGACAAAAGAGGAGAAAAGACAACAGAGGAGAACAGAGAAGAGAAGAGAGGAGAGGAGAACAGAGAAGAGAGGAGAAGAGAACAGAGAAGAGAAGAGAGGAGAAGGGAACAGAACAGAACAGAGAAGAGAGGAGAAGAGAACAGAGAAGAGAAGAGAACAGAGGAGAAGAGAACAGAGAAGAGAACAGAGGAGAAGAGAACAGAGAAGAGAAGAGAGGAGAAGAGAACAGAGAAGAGAAGAGAGAAGAAGAAAACAGAGAAGAGGAGAGAGGAGAAGAGAACAGAGAAGAGAAGAGAGAAGAAGAGAACAGAGAAGAGGAGAAGAGGAGAACAGAGAAGAGAAGAGAGGAGAGAAGAGGAGAAGAGGAGAACAGAGAAGAGAACAGAGGAGAAGAGAACAGAGAAGAGAAGAGAACAGAGAAGAGAAGAGAGAAGAAGAGAACAGAGAAGAGGAGAACAGAGAAGAGAAGAGAGGAGAAGAGAACAGAGAAGAGGAGAAGAGGAGAACAGAGAAGAGAAGAGAACAGAGGAGAAGAGAAGTGTGGGAAACAACTTACTGTCCCAGCAGAGGAGAGCAGAACAGGGAGAGACAGAGAACAGGGTCAGTCCAGGGAGAAGCTCTATTTTAGGGGACCAAGGCCTGGGAACAAGCCCAGAAGCACTCAACATGGTCTGGATCACTGGTCTGGACGTGACCCCAGACCTCTGAGGTCTGAGGAGATCTGTCCACTCTAAAGACCCTGTCCTCTCTTCTATTCCTTCCCCACTACATTGTCATGAAGCGCTTGTCCCCAAGCTATTGTACAGTAACGTTACTACATTATCTTTACTACAGTATCATTACTACAGTATCATTACTACAGTATCTTTACTACAGTATCTTTACTACAGTATCATTGCTACAGTATCTTTACTACATTATCTTTACTACAGTATCATTGCTACAGTATCTTTACTACATTATCTTTACTACATTATCTTTACTGCAGTATCATTGCTACATTATCTTTACTACAATATCATTACTACAGTATATTTACTACAGTATCATTACTACAGTATCTTTACTACAGTACCTTTACTACAGTATCATTGCTACAGTATCTTTACTACATTATCTTTACTACAGTATCATTACTACAGTAACTTTACTACATTATCTTTAATACAGTATCATTGCTACAGTATCTTTACTACATTATCTTTACTACAGTATCATTACTACATTATCTTTACTAGAGTATCTTTATTACAGTATCTTTACTACAGTATTTTTACTACAGTATCATCACTACACTATTTTTACTACAGTATCATTACTGCAGTATCATTACTACAGTATTTCTACTACATTATCTTTACTACAGTATCTTTAGTTCAGTATCATTACTACAGTATCATTACTACAGTATCATTACTGCAGTATCTTTACTACAGTATCTTTAGTTCAGTATCATTACTACAGTATCTTTACTACAGTATCTTTAGTTCAGTATCATTACTACAGTATCATTACTGCAGTATCATTACTACAGTATCATTACTACAGTATCATTACTACAGTATCATTAGTTCAGTACATGGCTGGAAAAGGAATCAGCGATGAGAGTTAGACTACTAATACCAGTGTCCCCTTATGGGCCTTGGTCTAAAGTAGTGCACTATATAGGAAGTAGGGTGCCATAGAGCTCTGGTCTAAAGTAGTGCACTAAATAGGGTTCCATAGTTGTCTGGTCTAAAGTAGTCCACTATATAGGGAATATAGTGGTATAGGGCCCTGTTCTAAAGTAGTGCACTATATAGGGAATAGGGTTCCATAGGGCTCTGGTCTAAAGTAGTGCACTATATAGGGAATAGGGTCTAAAATAGTACACGAGGTTAACGAGATACAAGCTATTAACGAATCCCTGACCTCGCTCTGTTTCTTCCCAGATGCTCTCGGGGTCGAGGTTAACGAGATACAAGCTATTAACGAATCCCTGACCTCGCTCTGTTTTCCCCACACAAGGCCTGTTGTTTACAGTATGAGGCTTGGCCAATAAAGACAGAGAATCAGTACGCACGCATACATTACATGTATGGAGATACAACCTAATGTCTCCAGTCAGACATGCAGTGAATGATCCAGCTGACCCTGGGAAAGGTCAACATTACGATGCCTGGCTTCGTCTACCGATCATCTCTATTCCTGAACCATGAAGATCCAAGAACATGACACTGTAACCCCTGGCGCGCACGCACACACACACACGTAAACACTGTAACCCCTGGTGCGCGTGCGCGCGCACGCACACACACACACACACACACACACACACACACACACACACACACACACACGTAAACACTAACTCTGAGACTGTATCTGCTTGTCGAGTCCAGTTGGTGGTTCAAGTCCAGCTGACGTGATCTGTCGCTGTCGGAGAGTTAATGCCATGATTCAGGTGATGATTAATGCCATGATTCAGGTAATGATTAACGCAATGATCTACCACCCCTCCCTGTACTAATCTTAGATAAGCTTTGAAATTTCTCTGAGAAAACTGAGAAAGCAGTCTAGCAATTTCACAAGCAATTACAAGAGAGCTACCATATCCCAGCTGTCCAGCAGGGTGCTGTTGCCGTGGTCTAAGTTCTGGGCTAGGGTGCTGTTGTCCTGGTCTACGTTCTGGGCTAGGGTGCTGTTGTCCTGGTCTACGTTCTGGGCTAGGGTGCTGTTGTCCTGGTCTACGTTCTGGGCTAGGGTGCTGTTGTTCTGGTCTACGTTCTGGGCTAGAGTGCTGTTGTCCTGGTTTACGTTCTGGGCTAGGGTGCTGTTGTCCCGGACTACGTTCTGGGCTAGGGTGCTGTTGTCCCAGACTACGTTCTGGGCTAGGGTGCTGTTGTCCCAGACTACGTTCTGGGCTAGGGTGCTGTTGTCCTGGTCTACGTTCTGGGCTAGGGTGCTGTTGTCCCGGACTACGTTCTGGGCTAGGGTGCTGTTGTCCCAGACTACGTTCTGGGCTAGGGTGCTGTTGTCCCAGACTACGTTCTGGGCTAGGGTGCTGTTGTCCTGGTCTATGTTCTGAGCTAGGGTGCTGTTGTCCCGACTACGTTCTGGGCTAGGGTGCTGTTGTCCTGGTCTGCGTTCTGGGCTAGGGTGCTGTTGTCCTGGTCTATGTTCTGAGCTAGGGTGCTGTTGTCCTGGTCTGCGTTCTGGGCTAGGGTGCTGTTGTCCTGGTCTACGTTCTGGGCTAGGGTGCTGTTGTCCTGGTCTACGTTCTGGGCTAGGGTGCTGTTGTCCTGGTCTACGTTCTGGGCTAGGGTGCTGTTGTCCTGGTCTATGTTCTGGGCTAGGGTGCTGTTGTCCTGGTCTATGTTCTGAGCTAGGATGCTGTTGTCCCGGACTATGTTCTGGGCTTAGTGGATGGTCTGTATCTGGCCTGTGTTCTCTCCAATCAGAAGGGACCTGGCCACAGAACACCTGCTCCGAAGTCAGCCTACACTGAAAAACAGTACACACACACACACCGTTTTTCATTCAGGTTAGGCTCCAACTTGTTAAAACTGGTCAGAGAGCAGACAGCCACCTTCTCTCTCTCTCTCCACCTCTCTGTCCAGGAAAACATGACGGTGTTTTTGGATTGGCCTTCCTCTTTCCTCTCTCTGAATATCTCACTTTTCCACGACATTCATTCACAGGTTGCTTGTTTGTCTGACACGTGTGTGAGTGAGTGAGTGAGTGAGTGAGTGAGTGAGTGAGTGAGTGAGTGAGTGAGTGAGTGAGTGAGTGAGTGAGTGAGTGAGTGAGTGAGTGAGTGAGTGAGTGAGAGAGAGAGAGAGAGAGAGAGAGAGAGAGTGTCCCAAATGATACCCTATTCCCTACATAGTCCTGGTAGTTGAAAGCAAAGGCTAGCTTTTAAAACAGAACATTCACCCAAATCCAGATAGCTGATGTTCTGAAAGAGCTGCAAAATCTGGACAATCTGGTCAGCTGGGCTAGACAATCTGGACGCTCTCTTTCTAAAATTATCCACTGCAATTGTTGCAACCCCTATTACTAGTCTGTTCAACCTCTCTTTCGTATCGTCCGAGATCCTTATTGGAAAGCTGCTGCGGTCATCCCCCTCTTCAAAGGGAGAGATACTCTAGACCCAAACTGTTACAGACCTATATCCATCCTGCCCTGCCTTTCTAAAGTCTTTGAAAGCCATGTTCATAAACAGATCACTGACCATTTCGAATCCCACCGTACCTTCTCCGCTGGTTTCAGAGCTGGTCACGGGTGCACCTCAGCCACGCTCAAGGTCCTAAATGATATCATAACCGCCATCGATAAAAGACAATACTGTGCAGCTGTATTCATCGACCTGGCCAAGGCTTTGAACTCTGTCAAGCACCATATTCTTATCGGCAGACTCGACAGCATTGGTTTCTCAAATCGCCTGGTTCACCAACAACTTCTCAGTTCAGTGTGTCAAATACTCTTTTCTCAGTATATATCAATGATGTCGCTCTTGCTGCTGGTCCATCTGATCCACCTCTAAGCAGACTACACCATTCTGGATACTTCTGGCCCTTCTTTGGACACTTTGTTAACAAACCCCCAGACGAGCTTCAATGTCATACAACACTCCTTCCGTGGCCTCCAACTGATTTTAAACACTAGTAAAACTAAATGCATGCTTTTCAACCGTTCGCTGCCCGCACCTGCCCGCCCGACCAGCATCACTACTCTGGACGGCTCTGACTTAGAATATGTGAACAACTACAAATACCTAGGTGTCTGGTTAGACTGTAAACTCTCCTTCCAGACTCACATTAAGCTTCTCCAATCCAAAATGAAATTTAGAATGGGCTTACTATTTTGCAACAAAGCCTCCTTCACTCATGCTGCAAAACATACCCTCGTAAAACTGACAATTCTACCGATACTCGACTTCGGCAATGTCATTTACAAAATAGCCTCCAACACTCTACTCAGCAAATTGGATGCAGTCTATCACAGTGCCATGCGTTTTGTCACCAAAGCCTCATATACTACCCACCACTGCAGCCTGTACGCTCTCGTTGGCTGGCCCTCTCTTCACATTTGTCGCCAAACCCACTGGCTCCAGGTCATCTATAAGTCTTTGCTAGGTAAAGCCCCGCCTTATCTCAGCTCACTGGTCACCATAGCAACGCCCACCCGTAGCACCCGCTCCAGCAGGTATATCTCACTGGTCACCCCCAAAGCCAACTCCTCCTTTGTCCACCTTTCCTTCCAGTTCTCTGCTGCCAATGACTGGAACGAACACTAACTTGAAACATCAGCTGTCAGAGCAGCTTACCGATCACTGCACCTGTACACAGCCCATCTGTAAATAGCCCATCCAACTACCTCATCCCCATATTGTTATGTATTTATGTTGCTCTTTTGCACCCCAGTATCTCTACTTGCACATCATCATCTGCACATCTATTCACTCCAGTGTTAATGCTAAAATGTCATTATTTCGCCACCATGACCTATTTATTGCCTTACCTCCCTAATCTTACTACATTTGCACACACTGTATATAGCCTTTTCTATTGTGTTATTGACTGTACGTTTGTTTATGTGTAACTCTGTGTTGTTGTTTGTGTCTCACTGCTTTGCTTTATCTTGGTCCAGGTCGCAGTTGTAAATGATAACTTGTTCTCAACTTGTCTACCTGGTTAAACAAAGGTGAACTACAAAAATATATATATATATATATATAAAAATAGTGCACTACTTTGACCACAGCACTATGGGCTTTATAGGGCTCTCTGTGTCCTATATAGGGAATAGGTTTCCATTCGGGACACTTGTAATGGTAACTTCACTTCTTACTGGAACTACAAAGAACGGTACACAAACACACAGACATCAAGTGTGCCTGACATTATGATTTATTTATCCGTTATTTTACCAGGTAAGTTGACTGAGAACATGTTCTCATTTACAGCAACGACCTGGGGAATAGTTACAGGGGAGAGGAGGGGGATGAATGAGCCAATTGTCAACTGCGGATTATTAGGTGACCGTGATGGTTTGAGGGCCAGATTGGGAATTTAGCCAGGACACCGGGGTTAACACCCCTACTCTTACGACAAGTGCCATGGGATCTTTAATGACCTCAGAGAGTCAGGACACCGGGGTTAACACCCCTACTCTTACGACAAGTGCCATGGGATCTTTAATGACCTCAGAGAGTCAGGACACCGGGGTTAACACCCCTACTCTTACGACAAGTGCCATGGGATCTTTAATGACCTCAGAGAGTCAGGACACCGGGGTTAACACCCCTACTCTTACGACAAGTGCCATGGGATCTTTAATGACCTCAGAGAGTCAGGACACCGGGGTTAACACCCCTACTCTTACGACAAGTGCCATGGGATCTTTAATGACCTCAGAGAGTCAGGACACCAGGGTTAACACCCCTACTCTTACGACAAGTGCCATGGGATCTTTAATGACCTCAGAGAGTCAGGACACCGGGGTTAACACCCCTACTCTTACGACAAGTGCCATGGGATCTTTAATGACCTCAGAGGGTCAGGACACCCGTTTAACGTCCCATCCGAAAGACAGCACCCTACACAGGGCAATGTCCCCAATCACTGCCCTGGGATATTTTTTAGACCAGAGGTAAGAGTGCCTCCTACTGGCCCTCCAACACCACTTCCAGCAGCATCTGGTCTCCCATCCAGGAACTGACCAGGACCAACCATGCTTAGCTTCAGAAGCAAGTCAGCAGTGGTATACAGGGTGGTATGCTGCTGGCTCAATGATGAACAACAGATGGTTGTTGATTAACTTTCATTATTGATTGGTTTTCCTGTAGATAGACAAACAGAGCCAGGCATGTTCCACAAACGCACCGCTAACTAAACGCTAACTAACCACTAACTAACCGCTAACTAACCGCTAACTAACCGCTAACTAACCGCTAACTAACCGCTAACTAACCGCTAACTAAACGCTAACTAACCGCTAACTAACCGCTAACTAAACGCTAACTAAACGCTAACTAAACGCTAACTAACCGCTAACTAACCGCTAACTAACCGCTAACTAAACTCCTGTAAAACTTCACCGACCTACCCAGTCACGTGTATAGACCGCTAATAAATTTACAACCAAATGTCAAATGTTTCCTTCAGATGTTTTCTTTAGTAGTGCAATGAAAAAGCCTGAAACGGGTTGGCGCACACACAACCACGGAGAGTAAAAGCTTCAAATATGGAAATCCGTAGTGGTGAAACTGACACATAGTGTTGAACCAGGCTATAGTGTGTTGTATCAGGTCTGAACCAGACTATAGTGTGTTGTATCAGGTCTGAACCAGACTATAGTGTGTTGTATCAGGTCTGAACTAGACTATAGTGTGTTGTATCAGGTCTGAACTAGACTATAGTGTGTTGTATCAGGTCTGAACTAGACTATAGTGTGTTGTATCAGGTCTGAACCAGACTATAGTGTGTTGTATCAGGTCTGAACTAGACTATAGTGTGTCCTGTCAGGTCTGAACCAGACTATAGTGTGTCCTGTCAGGTCTGAACTAGACTATAGTGTGTTGTATCAGGTCTGAACTAGACTATAGTGTGTTGTATCAGGTCTGAACCAGACTATAGTGTGTTGTGTCAGGTCTGAACCAGACTATAGTGTGTTGTATCAGGTCTGAACCAGACTATAGTGTGTTGTATCAGGTCTGAACCAGACTATAGTGTGTTGTATCAGGTCTGAACCAGACTATAGTGTGTTGTATCAGGTCTGATCCAGACTATAGTGTGTTGTATCAGGTCTGAACCAGACTATAGTGTGTTGTATCAGGTCTGAACTAGACTATAGTGTGTTGTATCAGGTCTGAACCAGACTATAGTGTGTTGTATCAGGTCTGAACCAGACTATAGTGTGTTGTATCAGGTCTGAACCAGACTATAGTGTGTTGTATCAGGTCTGAACCAGACTATAGTGTGTCGTATCAGGTCTGATCCAGACTATAGTGTGTTGTATCAGGTCTGAACCAGACTATAGTGTGTTGTATCAGGTCTGAACTAGACTATAGTGTGTTGTATCAGGTCTGAACCAGACTATAGTGTGTTGTATCAGGTCTGAACCAGACTATAGTTTGTCCTGTCAGGTCTGAACCAGACTATAGTGTGTTGTATCAGGTCTGAACCAGACTATAGTGTGTTGTATCAGGTCTGAACTAGACTATAGTGTGTTGTATCAGGTCTGAACCAGACTATAGTTTGTCCTGTCAGGTCTGAACCAGACTATAGTGTGTTGTATCAGGTCTGATCCAGACTATAGTGTGTTGTATCAGGTCTGAACCAGGCTATAGTGTGTTGTATCAGGTCTGAACCAGGCTATAGTGTGTTGTATCAGGTCTGATCCAGACTATAGTGTGTCCTGTCAGGTCTGAACCAGACTATAGTGTGTTGTATCAGGTCTGAACCAGACTATAGTGTGTTGTATCAGGTCTGAACTAGACTATAGTGTGTTGTATCAGGTCTGAACTAGACTATAGTGTGTTGTATCAGGTCTGAACTAGACTATAGTGTGTTGTATCAGGTCTGATCCAGACTATAGTGTGTTGTATCAGGTCTGAACCAGGCTATAGTGTGTTGTATCAGGTCTGAACCAGGCTATAGTGTGTTGTATCAGGTCTGATCCAGACTATAGTGTGTCCTGTCAGGTCTGAACCAGACTATAGTGTGTTGTATCAGGTCTGATCCAGACTATAGTGTGTTGTATCAGGTCTGAACTAGACTATAGTGTGTTGTATCAGGTCTGAACTAGACTATAGTGTGTTGTATCAGGTCTGAACCAGACTATAGTGTGTTGTATCAGGTCTGAACCAGGCTATAGTGTGTTGTATCAGGTCTGAACCAGGCTATAGTGTGTTGTATCAGGTCTGATCCAGACTATAGTGTGTTGTATCAGGTCTGAACTAGACTATAGTGTGTCCTGTCAGGTCTGAACCAGACTATAGTGTGTCCTGTCAGGTCTGAACAAGACTATAGTGTGTTGTATCAGGTCTGAACTAGACTATAGTGTGTTGTATCAGGTCTGAACCAGACTATAGTGTGTTGTATCAGGTCTGAACCAGACTATAGTGTGTTGTATCAGGTCTGAACTAGACTATAGTGTGTTGTATCAGGTCTGAACTAGACTATAGTGTGTTGTATCAGGTCTGAACTAGACTATAGTGTGTTGTATCAGGTCTGAACCAGACTATAGTGTGTTGTATCAGGTCTGAACCAGACTATAGTGTGTTGTATCAGGTCTGAACTAGACTATAGTGTGTTGTATCAGGTCTGAACCAGACTATAGTGTGTTGTATCAGGTCTGATCCAGACTATAGTGTGTTGTATCAGGTCTGAACCAGACTATAGTGTGTCCTGTCAGGTCTGAACCAGACTATAGTGTGTCGTATCAGGTCTGAACCAGACTATAGTGTGTTGTATCAGGTCTGAACTAGACTATAGTGTGTTGTATCAGGTCTGAACTAGACTATAGTGTGTCCTGTCAGGTCTGAACCAGACTATAGTGTGTTGTATCAGGTCTGAACCAGACTATAGTGTGTTGTATCAGGTCTGAACCAGACTATAGTGTGTTGTATCAGGTCTGAACTAGACTATAGTGTGTTGTATCAGGTCTGAACCAGACTATAGTGTGTTGTATCAGGTCTGAACTAGACTATAGTGTGTTGTATCAGGTCTGAACTAGACTATAGTGTGTTGTATCAGGTCTGAACCAGACTATAGTGTGTCGTATCAGGTCTGAACTAGACTACAGTGTGTCGTATCAGGTCTGAACTAGACTATAGTGTGTCCTGTCAGGTCTGAACTAGACTATAGTGTGTTGTATCAGGTCTGAACCAGACTATAGTGTGTTGTATCAGGTCTGAACCAGACTATAGTGTGTTGTATCAGGTCTGAACTAGACTATAGTGTGTTGTATCAGGTCTGAACTAGACTATAGTGTGTTGTATCAGGTCTGAACCAGACTATAGTGTGTTGTATCAGGTCTGAACCAGACTATAGTGTGTCGTATCAGGTCTGAACTAGACTATAGTGTGTCGTATCAGGTCTGAACTAGACTATAGTGTGTCCTGTCAGGTCTGATCCAGACTATAGTGTGTTGTATCAGGTCTGATCCAGACTATAGTGTGTTGTATCAGGTCTGAACTAGACTATAGTGTGTTGTATCAGGTCTGAACTAGACTATAGTGTGTTGTATCAGGTCTGAACCAGACTATAGTGTGTTGTATCAGGTCTGATCCAGACTATAGTGTGTTGTATCAGGTCTGAACTAGACTATAGTGTGTTGTATCAGGTCTGAACTAGACTATAGTGTGTCCTGTCAGGTCTGAACTAGACTATAGTGTGTCGTATCAGGTCTGAACCAGACTATAGTGTGTTGTATCAGGTCTGAACTAGACTATAGTGTGTTGTATCAGGTCTGAACCAGACTATAGTGTGTCCTGTCAGGTCTGAACTAGACTATAGTGTGTCGTATCAGGTCTGAACCAGACTATAGTGTGTTGTATCAGGTCTGAACCAGACTATAGTGTGTCCTGTCAGGTCTGAACCAGACTATAGTGTGTTGTATCAGGTCTGATCCAGACTATAGTGTGTTGTATCAGGTCTGAACTAGACTATAGTGTGTTGTATCAGGTCTGATCCAGACTATAGTGTGTTGTATCAGGTCTGAACCAGACTATAGTGTGTTGTATCAGGTCTGAACCAGACTATAGTGTGTCCTGTCAGGTCTGAACCAGACTATAGTGTGTTGTATCAGGTCTGATCCAGACTATAGTGTGTTGTATCAGGTCTGAACTAGACTATAGTGTGTCCTGTCAGGTCTGAACTAGACTATAGTGTGTTGTATCAGGTCTGAACTAGACTATAGTGTGTTGTATCAGGTCTGAACTAGACTATAGTGTGTCCTGTCAGGTCTGAACCAGACTATAGTGTGTCGTATCAGGTCTGAACCAGACTATAGTGTGTCCTGTCAGGTCTGAACCAGACTATAGTGTGTTGTATCAGGTCTGAACCAGACTATAGTGTGTTGTATCAGGTCTGAACTAGACTATAGTGTGTTGTATCAGGTCTGAACTAGACTATAGTGTGTTGTATCAGGTCTGAACTAGACTATAGTGTGTTGTATCAGGTCTGAACCAGACTATAGTGTGTTGTGTCAGGTCTGAACCAGACTATAGTGTGTTGTATCAGGTCTGAACTAGACTATAGTATGTTGTATCAGGTCTGAACTAGACTATAGTGTGTTGTATCAGGTCTGAACTAGACTATAGTGTGTCGTATCAGGTCTGATCCAGACTATAGTGTGTTGTATCAGGTCTGAACCAGACTATAGTGTGTTGTATCAGGTCTGAACTAGACTATAGTGTGTTGTATCAGGTCTGAACCAGACTATAGTGTGTTGTATCAGGTCTGAACTAGACTATAGTGTGTTGTATCAGGTCTGAACCAGACTATAGTGTGTTGTATCAGGTCTGAACCAGACTATAGTGTGTTGTATCAGGTCTGAACCAGACTATAGTGTGTTGTATCAGGTCTGAACTAGACTATAGTGTGTTGTATCAGGTCTGAACCAGACTATAGTGTGTCGTATCAGGTCTGAACCAGACTATAGTGTGTTGTATCAGGTCTGAACCAGACTATAGTGTGTCCTGTCAGGTCTGAACCAGACTATAGTGTGTCCTGTCAGGTCTGAACCAGACTATAGTGTGTCCTGACAGATCTGAACCAGACTATAGTGTCTTGTATCAGGTCTGAACCAGACTATAGTGTGTCCTGTCAGGTCTGAACCAGACTATAGTGTGTTGTATCAGGTCTGAACCAGACTATAGTGTGTTGTATCAGGTCTGAACTAGACTATAGTGTGTTGTGTCAGGTCTGAACCAGACTATAGTGTGTTGTATCAGGTCTGAACCAGACTATAGTGTGTTGTATCAGGTCTGAACCAGACTATAGTGTGTTGTATCAGGTCTGAACCAGACTATAGTGTGTTGTATCAGGTCTGAACTAGACTATAGTGTGTTGTGTCAGGTCTGAACCAGACTATAGTGTGTTGTATCAGGTCTGAACCAGACTATAGTGTGTTGTATCAGGTCTGAACCAGACTATAGTGTGTTGTATCAGGTCTGAACCAGACTATAGTGTGTCCTGTCAGGTCTGAACTAGACTATAGTGTGTTGTATCAGGTCTGAACTAGACTATAGTGTCTTGTATCAGGTCTGAACCAGACTATAGTGTGTCCTGTCAGGTCTGAACCAGACTATAGTGTGTCCTGTCAGGTCTGGACCAGACTATAGTGTGTCCTGTCAGGTCTGAACTAGACTATAGTGTGTTGTATCAGGTCTGAACTAGACTATAGTGTGTTGTATCAGGTCTGAACTAGACTATAGTGTGTCCTGTCAGGTCTGAACTAGACTATAGTGTGTTGTATCAGGTCTGATCCAGACTATAGTGTGTTGTATCAGGTCTGAACCAGACTATAGTGTGTTGTATCAGGTCTGAACTAGACTATAGTGTGTCCTGTCAGGTCTGAACCAGACTATAGTGTGTCCTGTCAGGTCTGAACCAGACTATAGTGTGTTGTATCAGGTCTGAACTAGACTATAGTGTGTTGTATCAGGTCTGAACCAGACTATAGTGTGTTGTATCAGGTCTGAACCAGACTATAGTGTGTTGTATCAGGTCTGATCCAGACTATAGTGTGTCGTATCAGGTCTGAACCAGACTATAGTGTGTTGTGTCAGGTCTGAACTAGACTATAGTGTGTTGTATCAGGTCTGAACCAGACTATAGTGTGTTGTATCAGGTCTGAACTAGACTATAGTGTGTTGTATCAGGTCTGAACCAGACTATAGTGTGTTGTATCAGGTCTGAACCAGACTATAGTGTGTTGTATCAGGTCTGAACCAGACTATAGTGTGTTGTATCAGGTCTGAACCAGACTATAGTGTGTTGTATCAGGTCTGAACCAGACTATAGTGTGTCCTGTCAGGTCTGAACCAGACTATAGTGTGTTGTATCAGGTCTGAACTAGACTATAGTGTGTTGTATCAGGTCTGAACTAGACTATAGTGTGTCCTGTCAGGTCTGAACTAGACTATAGTGTGTCGTATCAGGTCTGAACCAGACTATAGTGTGTTGTATCAGGTCTGAACTAGACTATAGTGTGTTGTATCAGGTCTGAACCAGACTATAGTGTGTCGTATCAGGTCTGATCCAGACTATAGTGTGTTGTATCAGGTCTGAACCAGACTATAGTGTGTCCTGTCAGGTCTGAACCAGACTATAGTGTGTTGTATCAGGTCTGAACCAGACTATAGTGTGTTGTATCAGGTCTGAACCAGACTATAGTGTGTCCTGTCAGGTCTGAACTAGACTATAGTGTGTTGTATCAGGTCTGAACCAGACTATAGTGTGTTGTATCAGGTCTGAACTAGACTATAGTGTGTTGTATCAGGTCTGATCCAGACTATAGTGTGTTGTATCAGATCTGAACCAGACTATAGTGTGTTGTATCAGGTCTGAACCAGACTATAGTGTGTTGTATCAGGTCTGAACTAGACTATAGTGTGTTGTATCAGGTCTGAACCAGACTATAGTGTGTCGTATCAGGTCTGAACCAGACTATAGTGTGTTGTATCAGGTCTGAACCAGACTATAGTGTGTCCTGTCAGGTCTGAACCAGACTATAGTGTGTCCTGTCAGGTCTGAACCAGACTATAGTGTGTCCTGACAGATCTGAACCAGACTATAGTGTCTTGTATCAGGTCTGAACCAGACTATAGTGTGTCCTGTCAGGTCTGAACCAGACTATAGTGTGTTGTATCAGGTCTGAACTAGACTATAGTGTCTTGTATCAGGTCTGAACCAGACTATAGTGTGTCCTGTCAGGTCTGAACCAGACTATAGTGTGTCCTGTCAGGTCTGGACCAGACTATAGTGTGTCCTGTCAGGTCTGAACTAGACTATAGTGTGTTGTATCAGGTCTGAACTAGACTATAGTGTGTTGTATCAGGTCTGAACTAGACTATAGTGTGTCCTGTCAGGTCTGAACTAGACTATAGTGTGTTGTATCAGGTCTGATCCAGACTATAGTGTGTTGTATCAGGTCTGAACCAGACTATAGTGTGTTGTATCAGGTCTGAACTAGACTATAGTGTGTCCTGTCAGGTCTGAACCAGACTATAGTGTGTCCTGTCAGGTCTGAACCAGACTATAGTGTGTTGTATCAGGTCTGAACTAGACTATAGTGTGTTGTATCAGGTCTGAACCAGACTATAGTGTGTTGTATCAGGTCTGAACCAGACTATAGTGTGTTGTATCAGGTCTGATCCAGACTATAGTGTGTCGTATCAGGTCTGAACCAGACTATAGTGTGTTGTGTCAGGTCTGAACTAGACTATAGTGTGTTGTATCAGGTCTGAACCAGACTATAGTGTGTTGTATCAGGTCTGAACTAGACTATAGTGTGTTGTATCAGGTCTGAACCAGACTATAGTGTGTTGTATCAGGTCTGAACCAGACTATAGTGTGTTGTATCAGGTCTGAACCAGACTATAGTGTGTTGTATCAGGTCTGAACCAGACTATAGTGTGTTGTATCAGGTCTGAACCAGACTATAGTGTGTCCTGTCAGGTCTGAACCAGACTATAGTGTGTTGTATCAGGTCTGAACTAGACTATAGTGTGTTGTATCAGGTCTGAACTAGACTATAGTGTGTCCTGTCAGGTCTGAACTAGACTATAGTGTGTCGTATCAGGTCTGAACCAGACTATAGTGTGTTGTATCAGGTCTGAACTAGACTATAGTGTGTTGTATCAGGTCTGAACCAGACTATAGTGTGTCGTATCAGGTCTGATCCAGACTATAGTGTGTTGTATCAGGTCTGAACCAGACTATAGTGTGTCCTGTCAGGTCTGAACCAGACTATAGTGTGTTGTATCAGGTCTGAACCAGACTATAGTGTGTTGTATCAGGTCTGAACCAGACTATAGTGTGTCCTGTCAGGTCTGAACTAGACTATAGTGTGTTGTATCAGGTCTGAACCAGACTATAGTGTGTTGTATCAGGTCTGAACTAGACTATAGTGTGTTGTATCAGGTCTGATCCAGACTATAGTGTGTTGTATCAGATCTGAACCAGACTATAGTGTGTTGTATCAGGTCTGAACCAGACTATAGTGTGTTGTATCAGGTCTGAACTAGACTATAGTGTGTTGTATCAGGTCTGAACCAGACTATAGTGTGTCGTATCAGGTCTGAACCAGACTATAGTGTGTTGTATCAGGTCTGAACCAGACTATAGTGTGTCCTGTCAGGTCTGAACCAGACTATAGTGTGTCCTGTCAGGTCTGAACCAGACTATAGTGTGTCCTGACAGATCTGAACCAGACTATAGTGTCTTGTATCAGGTCTGAACCAGACTATAGTGTGTCCTGTCAGGTCTGAACCAGACTATAGTGTGTTGTATCAGGTCTGAACCAGACTATAGTGTGTTGTATCAGGTCTGAACTAGACTATAGTGTGTTGTGTCAGGTCTGAACCAGACTATAGTGTGTTGTATCAGGTCTGAACCAGACTATAGTGTGTTGTATCAGGTCTGAACCAGACTATAGTGTGTTGTATCAGGTCTGAACCAGACTATAGTGTGTTGTATCAGGTCTGAACTAGACTATAGTGTGTTGTGTCAGGTCTGAACCAGACTATAGTGTGTTGTATCAGGTCTGAACCAGACTATAGTGTGTTGTATCAGGTCTGAACCAGACTATAGTGTGTTGTATCAGGTCTGAACCAGACTATAGTGTGTCCTGTCAGGTCTGAACTAGACTATAGTGTGTTGTATCAGGTCTGAACTAGACTATAGTGTCTTGTATCAGGTCTGAACCAGACTATAGTGTGTCCTGTCAGGTCTGAACCAGACTATAGTGTGTCCTGTCAGGTCTGGACCAGACTATAGTGTGTCCTGTCAGGT
Organism: Oncorhynchus mykiss; assembly: GCF_057628025.1. Classification (NCBI taxonomy): domain Eukaryota; kingdom Metazoa; phylum Chordata; class Actinopteri; order Salmoniformes; family Salmonidae; genus Oncorhynchus; species Oncorhynchus mykiss. The sequence goes on along the minus strand of NC_143048.1, from coordinate 48,048,322 downwards.
CTGAACTAGACTATAGTGTGTTGTATCAGGTCTGAACTAGACTATAGTGTGTTGTATCAGGTCTGAACCAGACTATAGTGTGTTGTATCAGGTCTGAACTAGACTATAGTGTGTCCTGTCAGGTCTGAACTAGACTATAGTGTGTTGTATCAGGTCTGATCCAGACTATAGTGTGTTGTATCAGGTCTGAACCAGACTATAGTGTGTTGTATCAGGTCTGAACTAGACTATAGTGTGTCCTGTCAGGTCTGAACCAGACTATAGTGTGTCCTGTCAGGTCTGAACCAGACTATAGTGTGTTGTATCAGGTCTGAACTAGACTATAGTGTGTTGTATCAGGTCTGAACCAGACTATAGTGTGTTGTATCAGGTCTGAACCAGACTATAGTGTGTTGTATCAGGTCTGATCCAGACTATAGTGTGTCGTATCAGGTCTGAACCAGACTATAGTGTGTTGTGTCAGGTCTGAACTAGACTATAGTGTGTTGTATCAGGTCTGAACCAGACTATAGTGTGTTGTATCAGGTCTGAACTAGACTATAGTGTCTTGTATCAGGTCTGAACCAGACTATAGTGTGTTGTATCAGGTCTGAACCAGACTATAGTGTGTTGTATCAGGTCTGAACCAGACTATAGTGTGTTGTATCAGGTCTGAACCAGACTATAGTGTGTTGTATCAGGTCTGAACCAGACTATAGTGTGTCCTGTCAGGTCTGAACCAGACTATAGTGTGTTGTATCAGGTCTGAACTAGACTATAGTGTGTTGTATCAGGTCTGAACTAGACTATAGTGTGTCCTGTCAGGTCTGAACTAGACTATAGTGTGTCGTATCAGGTCTGAACCAGACTATAGTGTGTTGTATCAGGTCTGAACTAGACTATAGTGTGTTGTATCAGGTCTGAACCAGACTATAGTGTGTCGTATCAGGTCTGATCCAGACTATAGTGTGTTGTATCAGGTCTGAACCAGACTATAGTGTGTCCTGTCAGGTCTGAACCAGACTATAGTGTGTTGTATCAGGTCTGAACCAGACTATAGTGTGTTGTATCAGGTCTGAACTAGACTATAGTGTCTTGTATCAGGTCTGAACTAGACTATAGTGTGTCCTGTCAGGTCTGAACCAGACTATAGTGTGTTGTATCAGGTCTGATCCAGACTATAGTGTGTTGTATCAGGTCTGAACCAGACTATAGTGTGTCCTGTCAGGTCTGAACCAGACTATAGTGTGTTGTATCAGGTCTGAACCAGACTATAGTGTGTTGTATCAGGTCTGAACTAGACTATAGTGTGTTGTATCAGGTCTGAACCAGACTATAGTGTGTTGTATCAGGTCTGAACTAGACTATAGTGTGTTGTATCAGGTCTGAACTAGACTAGTGTGTTGTATCAGGTCTGAACCAGACTATAGTGTGTTGTATCAGGTCTGAACCAGACTATAGTGTGTTGTATCAGGTCTGATCCAGACTATAGTGTGTTGTATCAGGTCTGATCCAGACCATAGTGTGTTGTATCAGGTCTGAACTAGTCTATAGTGTGTTGTATCAGGTCTGAACTAGACTATAGTGTGTTGTATCAGGTCTGATCCAGACTATAGTGTGTTGTATCAGGTCTGAACCAGACTATAGTGTGTTGTATCAGGTCTGAACTAGACTATAGTGTGTCCTGTCAGGTCTGAACCAGACTATAGTGTGTTGTATCAGGTCTGAACCAGACTATAGTGTGTTGTATCAGGTCTGAACTAGACTATAGTGTGTTGTATCAGGTCTGAACCAGACTATAGTGTGTTGTATCAGGTCTGAACTAGACTATAGTGTGTTGTATCAGGTCTGAACTAGACTATAGTGTGTTGTATCAGGTCTAAACCAGACTATAGTGTGTTGTATCAGGTCTGAACCAGACTATAGTGTGTTGTATCAGGTCTGAACCAGACTATAGTGTTGTATCAGGTCTGAACCAGACTATAGTGTGTTGTATCAGGTCTGAACCAGACTATAGTGTGTCCTGTCAGGTCTGAACTAGACTATAGTGTGTTGTATCAGGTCTGAACTAGACTATAGTGTCTTGTATCAGGTCTGAACCAGACTATAGTGTGTTGTATCAGGTCTGAACTAGACTATAGTGTGTTGTATCAGGTCTGAACTAGACTATAGTGTGTTGTATCAGGTCTGAACCAGACTATAGTGTGTTGTATCAGGTCTGAACCAGACTATAGTGTGTTGTATCAGGTCTGAACCAGACTATAGTGTGTTGTATCAGGTCTGAACCAGACTATAGTGTGTTGTATCAGGTCTGAACTAGACTATAGTGTGTTGTATCAGGTCTGAACCAGACTATAGTGTGTTGTATCAGGTCTGAACCAGACTATAGTGTGTTGTATCAGGTCTGAACTAGACTATAGTGTGTTGTATCAGGTCTGAACCAGACTATAGTGTGTTGTATCAGGTCTGAACCAGACTATAGTGTGTTGTATCAGGTCTGAACTAGACTATAGTGTCTTGTATCAGGTCTGAACCAGACTATAGTGTGTTGTATCAGGTCTGAACTAGACTATAGTGTGTTGTATCAGGTCTGAACCAGACTATAGTGTGTTGTATCAGGTCTGAACTAGACTATAGTGTGTTGTATCAGGTCTGAACTAGACTATAGTGTGTTGTATCAGGTCTGAACTAGACTATAGTGTGTTGTATCAGGTCTGAACCAGACTATAGTGTGTTGTATCAGGTCTGAACTAGACTATAGTGTGTTGTATCAGGTCTGAACTAGACTATAGTGTGTTGTATCAGGTCTGAACCAGACTATAGTGTGTCCTGTCAGGTCTGAACTAGACTATAGTGTGTCGTATCAGGTCTGAACTAGACTATAGTGTGTTGTATCAGGTCTGAACCAGACTATAGTGTGTTGCATCAGGTCTGAACCAGACTATAGTGTGTTGTATCAGGTCTGAACCAGACTATAGTGTGTTGTATCAGGTCTGAACTAGACTATAGTGTGTTGTATCAGGTCTGATCCAGACTATAGTGTGTTGTATCAGATCTGAACCAGACTATAGTGTGTTGTATCAGGTCTGAACTAGACTATAGTGTGTTGTATCAGGTCTGAACTAGACTATAGTGTGTTGTATCAGGTCTGAACCAGACTATAGTGTGTTGTATCAGGTCTGAACCAGACTATAGTGTGTTGTATCAGGTCTGAACTAGACTATAGTGTGTTGTATCAGGTCTGAACCAGACTATAGTGTGTTGTATCAGGTCTGAACCAGACTATAGTGTGTTGTATCAGGTCTGAACCAGACTATAGTGTGTCCTGTCAGGTCTGAACTAGACTATAGTGTGTTGTATCAGGTCTGATCCAGACTATAGTGTGTTGTATCAGGTCTGAACCAGACTATAGTGTGTCCTGTCAGGTCTGAACCAGACTATAGTGTGTCCTGTCAGGTCTGAACTAGACTATAGTGTGTTGTATCAGGTCTGAACTAGACTATAGTGTGTTGTATCAGGTCTGAACTAGACTATAGTGTGTTGTATCAGGTCTGAACCAGACTATAGTGTGTTGTATCAGGTCTGAACCAGACTATAGTGTGTCCTGTCAGGTCTGAACTAGACTATAGTGTGTTGTATCAGGTCTGAACTAGACTATAGTGTGTTGTATCAGGTCTGAACTAGACTATAGTGTGTCCTGTCAGGTCTGAACTAGACTATGGTGTGTCCTGTCAGTGCTTAGGAGCCAGATATCTAACTGACCTGTGTGAGTAAGTTGTGATGCTAACCGAGGGAAACATTAACTGATGAGATACAGCTGTCACAGAGTTGTTCCAACCACCCAGCCTGTTCTGGGTTATCCTAATGTGTGGGGTTTTAATTAAAACACCTCATCAGCTTCCAACAATGTTCAACAGATACAGTGTAAGACTGGGCCTGGCCAAAGTGTAGTGATAACAACTATTAAGTCAAGCAGAAGCTCCCTCCTTAAAGCTGCCTGACAGAGAATGGCCTTGAGCGCTCTCTCTCTCTGTGTGTGTCTCACTCTCTCTGTGTGTCTCACTCTCTCTGTGTGTCTCACTCTCTCTGTGTGTCTCACTCTCTCTGTGTGTCTCACTCTCTCTGTGTGTCTCACTCTGTGTGTGTCTCACTCTGTGTGTGTCTCACTCTGTGTGTGTCTCACTCTGTGTGTCTCACTCTGTGTGTCTCTCTCTGTCTCTCTCTCTCTCTCTCTCTCTCTCTCTCTCTCTCTCTCTCTCTCTCTCTCTCTCTCTCTCTCTCTCTCTCTCTCTCTCTCTCTCTCTCTCTCTCTCTCTCTCTCTCTCTCTCTCTCTCTCTCTCTCTCTCTCTCTCTCTCTCTCTCTCTCTCTCTCTCTCTCTCTCTCTCTCTCTCTCTGGTAGTAAATAATGATACAAAAATAAATACAATAAAATGGTAACAGTCTACAGTAAACATTAATAATTATAGTAATAACAATAATAGTAATAATAAGTAAGTTACTGTTTACTATGCAGATGTTATTATTCAGTGTCCCTCAGGCTATGGCAGGAAAATACATATTTGGCTGCAAGAGGAGCCATTGCTCCTTCGCCCATGAGTATTCTTAGTTTTTCCTCTGGGTTCAATTTGTAAAAATGTGGAATATATGTAGTCATTTCTGTGAATAATGAATCTCTTTGTGAGGAATATTTATCACAGTAAAGGAGAAAGTGCATCTCTGTCTCTACCTCCCCTGTCATGCAGTGACCACATACACGCTCCTCTTTGGGTAGCCATGTCTTTTTATGTCTGCCGGTTTCTATTGCCAATCAGTGGTCACTCAGCCTGTACTTGGTAAGGATCTGTCTCTGCTTCGTATCTCTGACAGAGTAGAGATAATCAGCCAATTCATATTCTCTGTTTCGGGTCAGATAGCAATTTAGTCGGCTTTGGGATTTTGTTTCGTTTTTCCAGTATTGTAAGTATGATTCCTTTGATTGGTTCATGATTTTGTTTATTTGAATTCTTTCTTTTGAAGCAGTGCTGGTGTCAGCTTGATTGGTGAGGTCCAACACCAGCTGACTGAGAGGGCTCGTTTCTGGGCTCAGCTCTTGGGCTTGAAGTGCTTTAAATTGCAGACTCGAATTTGGACTTGAATTTAGATGTAGCCAAAATTTTAATGATCTTTTCTGTATTTTCATTATTACTGGAAAACGGCCCAATTCTGCCCTACATGCATTAGTTGGTGTATTTCTCTGGACTTGTAGAATTTTCCGACAGAATTCTGCATGTAGGGTTTCAATTGGATGTTTGTCCCACATTTTAAAATCCAGTTTATTGAGTGGCCCCCAAACCTCACTTCCATAAAGTGCTATTGGTAGGATTACACTGTCAAATATTTTAGTCCAAATTCTAATTGGGATGTTGATTTTGAATAATTTCATTTTTATTGCATACATTGCTCTGCGGGCTTTTTCTTTGAGTGCCTTCACTGCCATATTAAAGTTTCCCGATGCAGATATGGTCAGACCAAGGTAGGTGTAATTTTTAGTGTGTTCAATTAAGGTGTTGTTCAGGGTGAATTTACATTTTTGTTTCTGACATCTGGGTTTTTTTTGGAAAATCATGATTTTAGTTTTTTGGAAATTTACTGCCAGGGCCCAATTATGGCAATATTGCTCCAGAATATTAATGTTTTGTTGAAGACCTTCTTTGGTTGGTGATAGAAGTACCAAGTCATCAGCATATAGCAGGTATTTCACCTCTGTGTCAAATAGTGTGAGTCCTGGGGCTGGAGATTGGTCCAACATGTCTGCTAATTCATTGATATAAATGTTGAAAAGATTTGGACTCAAATTGCAGC